>NC_085139.1:105852753-105902986 GCF_024139115.2 Armigeres subalbatus | reverse complement strand
AAATCGCAAATATTTCAATATAAAGCATATAGAATTTATCAATTTCACTTCACAATCCTACACGCCAATTCAAATTAATGCGTTGAATGAGTGAAACGTGAAATAATGAACTAAGGTAGAGAACCATTTGGGCAGCACCCTCTATTCCCGTCAGCAACGTTCATTACTCGTCTACTCGAGCGCATTACAACGGAATTACTTGTTTTTTAGTGCATGGTTAGTTTCTGTCGATATCTAGTGATGTACAAACAATCAAGCCATTTGAGTGGAACGCGGTCGAGTAATTAACGTTGCAGACGGGAAGGGGGGTGCTACCCAAATGGTCCCGCTCCCTATTTCAACAAACGAGAAAAAAAAGTTTTCTCGTCTGCCAACTTTAACTTCTGGGTGTACATCCCTGTGTACCCGATGAAATGATAAACATCCCTGACGAATGAAGAGAAGGTGAACGAGACGAAGAGGGACGAACGAAAGGTAGCCATTTTGTTCTCGAGTTTTTTCTATCTGAACCGTGAAGAGAAAAGAAGTAAAATAAAGTTTGTTTCGTTACCTATATTCGATTAATTATTTAATCCACGAAATTCGTCCGCCACATTTGGTGACCCCGACGAGTAAATCTTCGGTTCGGTTTATTCGGTTAACTCGCGCGACATTTACGTTTCGGAAACATGCCAGATGATTTCCATGACGCCGTTTCTGAAAATCAGCCGGCTGGCCTGATGACGGCTACCGTGGCAGTGAAACTTCCAGACTTCTGGAAAAACGATCCAGATATATGGTTCGCGCAAGCCGAGGCGTAATTCGCGTTGGCGAACGTGACAAAAGACGAGACACGGTTCTACCACATTATCGCTAAAAAATAAAACCGTGATCTGTCACATTGCGGATTTAGTGGCCCATCCGCCTTCAGCCAACAAGTATAAAGCAGTAAAAGAAAGGTTAATCGCTCGATTCTCACTTTCCCCACAGGCGAAGTTAGAGAGACTGCTAGGATCACACGATTTGGGAGACCTCGGACCTACACATTTGCTTGCTAAAATGCAAGAATTATCTGCCGGTCTGGCAGTTGATGCAAGCTTGCTAAAGATGTTCTTTCTACAACTTTCTACAAGTTTGTTGGTACCATCGTCAATATGGGAGCAATGCCCACCAGTGTCGAGAACCATGTTCGTTTTCCCCAAAAAACTAACACAACACCCATCTTATACGGCAGAGGTGGGTGGTCTGCCAGCAAGCCGTCGCCTAGTCATTTCCGATAAATCATCTCAAAAACGATTCCTGATCGATTCTGGGTCGGATGTGTCAATAATCCCTGCAAGCAAAGCTGATCGATTGTCCGGAGAAATTCCGTTGGTACTACACGCAGCGAATGGCTCCACCATAAGAACGTACGGCAATAAATTCTACTCAATCGACGTGGGCCTCCGCCGGAAGTACACCTGGAACTTCTTGGTAGCAGATGTAAACATAGCAATCATCGGTGCAGATTTTTTGGCACACCACGGTTTGATTATTGACTTGCAAAATAAGTGTTTGAGAGACAACGTTACCAAACTGCGTTCCAGTGGTAGTATTCTAACGGCTGAGGTACACGGTATTACATCCATTGAAAAGCATCATCCATTTCGTGGTCTCCTTCACGAGTTTCGAGAATCCACCGTATCTACATCCTTTCAACAGTGCCGGATTACATACGACGTTACTCATCACATCGTGACAAGAGGTCCACCAGTCGCCAATAAAGCCAGAAGAATGCATCCGGATAAAGTCAAGGCTGCAAAAGAAGAACTTCAAATAATGATCGACTTGGGAATCTGTAGGCAATCGAGTAGCTCGTGGGCAAGCCCATTGAATTGTGTGTCGAAGAAGAACGGACAGTTTCGCTTCGTTGGAGACTACACACAATTAAACAAAGTCACAGCTCCAGACCGTTACTCAGTGCCGCATATTCATGATCTGCTACATTCATTGCATGGTAAGTCGATATTCACCACATTAGATTTAGAAAGAGCATACCATCAGATCCCCGTTGAGGAATCGGACATCCCGAAAACTGCTGTTATAACCCCATTCGGGTTATTCGAATTTACACGCATGCAGTTTGGTTTGACCAATGCTAGTCAAACATTCCAGCGATTTATGGATCGATTATTTGCAAATCTCGACTTTGTGGTTGTGTTCATTGACGACATTTGCATTGCGTCAACATCAGTCGAAGAGCATCATCGACATGTGAAAACAGTATTGGAGCGATTAAAAGCAAACGGTCTGGTACTGAATGTGTCAAAAAGTAAATTTGCCCGAGAAGAAGTTGAATTTTTAGGCTATACGGTCAGCAAGGAAGGAATCCGTCCATTACCGGAACGTGTCAAGGTGATCCAGGAATTTAATTTCCCATCAACGGTGCGCGAGCTTCGTAGGTTTCTCGCCTTGGTTAACGTGTACAAGTTGATTCATCCCGCATGCTTCAGCCATCCAAGCGAATCTATGGGCATTAGTTCCGGGCAACAGGAAAAACGATACACGGAAAATACAATGGACCGAAAGTGCTACTAAATGTTTCAACGACTGTAAGCGCTCAATCTCGGACGGAGCTCTTTTGTGTTATCCGGATTCAACAAAGAAGCTGGGACTGATGGTAGATGCGTCGAACATGGCTGCAGGAGCTGTATTACAGCAGCTAGATGGAACATCGTGGATGCCGCTGGGTTTCTATTCCGAAAAATTTAACGACGCTCAGAAAAAGTACTCAACGTTCGGTAGGGAGTTGACAGCAATGAAAATGGCCGTACACTATTTCCGACATTTCCTCGAGGGACGAACGTTTACAATCTTCACGGACCACCGCCCGCTGACGCATTCGTTATCGTCATCATCAAGTTCTCGACTTCCACATGAAGAGCGTTATTTGCGTTACATATCCGAGTTTACTACCGACATACAGCATATTAGTGGGAAAGACAATATTGTAGCGGATACCCTGTCTCGAATTGATGCAGTGACTCATTCGTTGATCGATTTCGACGAGCTTGCGCGAGATCAGAGTAGCGATTTTCAGTTGCAGCAGTTGTTAAAATGTCCATCCAGTTCCTTGCGACTTCAAAAAAAGTGTCTGCAACACTGTACAACACCTGTATATTGCGATACTTCAGTGCAAAACCAGCTTCGTCCGTATGTTCCTTTGAAACATCGCCACGCAGTTATTGAGAAGCTACACGGTCTGTCCCATCCTGGAGTACGATCAACGAAGAAACTGATTTCGGATCGATTCGTCTGGCCGTCGATGAAGAAAGACATAGGAAAATTCGTCAAGACCTGCTTAGATTGCCAGCGTTCAAAGGTAACTCGCCATACAGTTTCACCAGTTGGTAATTTCGAGATGCCAAGGTCGCGTTTTCGTCATATTCATATCGATCTAGTTGGTCCACTGGCGCCGTCAAAAGGTTGCCGATATCTTTTGACCATAATAGATCGCTTTACTCGGTGGCCTGAAGTGATTCCTTTGGAGAATATGACTGCAAATTCCGTCGCAGAAGCCTTCTGTTCAACATGGATTTCAAGGTTTGGAACACCTGAATCAATAACAAGCGACCAAGGTAGGCAATTTGAGTCGGAGCTTTTCTTTTCCGGAAGCAAACGGGATGGTGGAGAGATTTCACCGTACTCTAAAAGCAGCAATTATGAGCACCAACTCAAAGCAATGGCATGATAATCTTCCTTTAATTCTTCTGGGATTACAAACAGCATATAGAGAAGATCTGAAATGTAGTTCAGCCGACCTAGTGTATGGTCAAAGCCTTAGAATTCCTGGAGAATTTTTTGACGAAGTGCGACCAGATGCAAATCGAACGGAGTTTGCTCAGCAGCTACAACGAGCTTTTGGGAATGTGAAGCCTCCTACTGCATCGAACCATGCAAAGCGTAATGTATTCGTTAGTGGTGATTTGTACGCATGTCTTTGTCAGAGTTGATTATGTAAAGAAACCATTGCAGCATCCGTATGAAGGTCCGTACGAGGTACTGGAAAGACAAGATAAGACTTTCGTTGTGCTAATTGCCGGAAAGCAACAGCGCATTTCAATTGACCGGATTAAACCAGCATTTTTGTGCAGTCCAAAAGTCAGCGATTATATCACTGACGATAAGAAGGTCAAAGTCACGCCCTCAGGACATCGCGTGCGTTTTCTGGTGTATAACTGGGGGAAGCTGTGGGTGTACACCCCTGTGTACCCGATGAAATGATAAACATCCCTGACGAATGGAGAGAAGGTGAACGAGACGAAGAGGGACGAACGAAAGGTAGCCATTTTGTTCTCGAGTTTTTTCTATCTGAACCGCGAAGAGAAAAGAAGTAAAATAAAGTTTGTTTCGTTACCTATATTCGATTAATTATTTAATCCACGAAATTCGTCCGCCACAAACTTTTGTACAAGTTGTTTTGCGTATCAATAAATATTTGATTTTTTTAAAGTGGATTTTCAAAAAAACTTTCAGTAAGTACATTGATAAGTTTGTTGTCTATATAGTTTTTAATTCCAGCATCAACAAATATTTTATGAAAACCATAAAATTAAAAAAAAAATTATGACTGTGTGATTTTTACTACGGATGGGGCAAGTGAAAATTTTCTGATACCTAACGAATTTCGCTATTTTTTCAAAGAGAAACAACTTTTATTGGGCATAGATAAACAAAAATTGCTAATTTAAACCCATTTGAAGGAATTTTGTTCACTTGTCATAAGACGAGTTTGTACAATCCCATTGATTTCCACCACTTAATTGTATCTTGACAGATACGTATTTCGACCTCAACAGTAAGGCCGTCTTCAGTGTCTCGTACTTGACTCGACTTTTGTTGATTTTTTTTTGAGTAATTTGAGTAATAAATCGAGAACCGAATGTGCAAAGCGCATCAACATATTGGGTAATTCGTAAGAAAAACTGTTATCGGAGACGAGCCAGCCTCGGGCTGAAAGTCTCCCTCATAAAGACACAAAAGAAAACTGTTATTTATGGAGCTGAAATATATGAATCGCTGCCACTGCAGTTAATACATCAACAACTATGATTTATTCGGACGAAGGTATGTAGACTTAGCCGTTTGTTAATGTAGACTTTTCTACTGAAATCATAAGTGGATTACTAATGAAACCCCCTGTTATGATTCCAGGTTTCAAAGAAAAATGTTATGCATTCACAAAGCAAAGCTATCGCTAAGTTTTAGTTGCTATGGAAAGTAAAGTTAGATACTAAGGCCATATAACAATTTCAAAAAGTTCAAGAAAGGGCACAAAAAATACCTACAAATTATTTAATGGAGGCATTGTGATCTGTTAGAGGTTAAAGGTTAGAGATAGAGGAGCGAAGAGAAGCCAAAGCCGCGATAGAGCGATCGAAAACCAGAGGAGCCAAAGTCTTAGCCCGTCAACGATACGCGGCTCTTGAAAATGAGCGAGCGTGGGCAGACTCTCTGGCCGACGAAGGAGAGAGAGCCGCCGCAACCGGGGACATTCGCCTCCTCTACGATATCTCACGACGTATAAGCGGGGCGAAGATGAATGCAATTGTTATTGACCGACCCAACTGACCAGCTGAAACGCTGGTTCGAGCACTTCGAACAACTTTTTCAAGTGCCAGCCAGGCCATCACCACCTCGGCATGATCTGCCTAGGATCCGACGTATAACACGCGTCAATACCGAAGCTCCATCACTGCTAGAGATTCAAACAGCCATCCAAAGCATGAAATCGAACAAAGCCCCAGGGGTCGACCGCATATAAGCCGAGATGCTCAAAGCTGACCCCATGACATCCGCTCAACTACTGCATCGTTTATTTCGTAATATCTGGGACACCGCAACTTTCTCGGTCGACTGGATGCAAGGTATCTTAGTGAAGGTGCCCAAAAAGGGTGACCTGACTGTATGCGATAACTGGCGAGGCATTATGTTGCTGTGTACCGTTCTCAAAGTTCTGTGCAAAATTATCCTAGCCCGGATTCAGAAGAAGATCGATGCGACTCTCCGGCGGCAGCAATCCGGATTCCGTGCCGGAAGATCCTGTGTGGATCATATTGTCACGCTCCGCATCATTCTGGAGCAGGTCAACGAATTCCAAGAGTCCCTTTACTTGGTATTCATTGACTACGAAAAAACTTTCGACCGTCTCAATCACGAGAATATGTGGGGCGCCCTGAGACGCAAGGGGGTTCCTGAGAAAATCATCGGCCTCATCGAAGCACAGTACGAGGCCTTTTCGTGTAGAGTGCTGCACAATTAGGTCCTGTCCGACCCTATCCGGGTCGTAGCTGGTGTGAGGCGATGATGTATTCTATAACAGTTACTGTTCCTCATCGTAATCGACAAGATTCTGGTAGATGCGATTGACCGTGAACCAAACCGCGGGCTGTTATGGCAGCCTATAACCATGCAGCACCTAAACGACTTCGAATTGGCTGATGACGTTGCACTCCTCGCCAACGGCGCTCCGATATACAGAGTAAGCTCAACGACCTTGCCGAGCGCTCCTCCTCGGCAGGTTTAGTCATCAACGTCAGCAAAACCAAATCGTTGGATGTAAACACGGTGACCCCTTCCAGTTTCACAGTACCGGGCAACCAGTGGAGAATGTTGAAAGCTTCCAATATCTTGGTAGCCAAATGGCGTCAGACGGCGGTACCAAGATCGACTTAGGCACACGGATCAAGAAAGCAAGGGCCTTGCCTTTGCGAGTTTAAGAAATATCTGAAAAAACAGGCAGATATGTGAACGCACCAAAATACGAATACTCAACGGCTGCATGTGTCATTAACAGATGCCTGCGGTATATAATTCGGGCCTGGTGGCCTCACAACTGGATGTCAAACAACGAGCTCCATCTTCGTTGTCACCAGAGGCCAATAGCAACAGAAATTCGGGATCGGAAGTAAGGCTGGGTCGGCCACACTCTACGTGAGGGCGGAAACGAAATCTGTAAACAAGCATTAGACTGGAATCCAGCGGGACATCGCAGCAGAGGCAGACCCAGAGGCTCATGGCGGCGAAGCCTCAATAAAGAAATAAAAGAAGTCGACCGAAATCTAACCTGGCAACAGGTTAAAGCGATAACCGGGCAACGCTCAGGATGAAGATCTTTCAAGTCGGCCCTTTGCACCACCGAAGGTGTACAGGATCCATAACCTAATTCAGCATGGCCTTGCTTTGTAGCGGCGCGTCTTACCGCATGACTAAGGAGGGCCGCAGCAAAAGATGTTCCGGACAGCGACGACAGCGACAATCTTTATCTTGTAACTAAAATAACTTTTATCATGATTTTTAAATCATTACACCTATGTAGAAATGTTTAGCAGAAATGTCAAGAACGAGTATATCATTTTAAGCAATTCTTGAAATGCCTCCAGCGATAGTTCAAACATTCCTCCACAGGAGATTCCCACACTTTGCTGTATTCTGGACATAACAATTAACTGTGTTGCTCGGATATCACGATACTCTTTCCTAGCCTTAGAATCTTTTGGTATTCGATGTGGCCAGCTTAAGTTGTACAATGACGCCCCTATTCGATTGTTCTGAAAATGTCATTTCAAACAGTTTTCGATAATATTCAAATATTAGAAAAGAAATGTTACCATGTCGTTCAAATTGTTGGCCATTCGGCAGAACCAATAACACTCCAATAGTATCGCTCCCACGTAACTGAGGATTATAACAGTGTTCACCGTTAACCCTAGCATTTTAATGTAGAACGCAGCACATCCGATAATCACGATCGCCATATAAAACATTACCAAAAAGTTCACCTTCAAATAGCCCTTCAATTTAGCAACCTGTTCCATAAGATTGCAATGGCGCGCAATGACCGCATTAATTTTTTCCTTCATGGTTCTCCAGTAGTTCGGTGACTCATCTTCCTTAGGGTCTTCATTCGGATATTCCTGGTCGATAGTATCCGCTACTGCTTCATCTACTCGGGCCATGATTGTGGCGCACTGTGTCAGGATACTCTCCAGCTCTGTCATAATAGCCATTAGTAATGCATTTTGAACCGTCAAAACTGTCGCATAAGCCGAAGACATCACAAAATGGTTGCTAGAAGTGATCACGTCGACCATTAACTCAACTCGCCAACCCATCCGCACTAGATTATCCGGGGCGCGGTACTGTTTGTCTCGATTAATTCCGAACACGTAGAACATGATCTGATCTGCAAAGAAGATACATTCCAACATTCCTCAGATAATCTTTTAGCGCCAGGACCTCTTTCAGATACAGTGCAATCAGTGCTGCCCTCGATATGATCATTACCAGTCCCAGAAAGAAACTGGCCACTCCGATAAACTCAGCCGTTGAGTTCCACTCAAAATAAGCCACATAGACACGGTCGATCCAGATGGCAAATTGCGCGGCTATCAGCACTCGGTAGCAGAGAAATAATCTGCGATATATGGGATTACTAGAGTTCAGGCGGATACCTCCCAGCACCAGGAAATACTCCATCATGCGGAAGTAGTCGCTTTCGTCGTCCTGTATGATGTCCTTAAACATTGTCGGAAGCTGTCGAATTTTATCCATTAGATTGATGACCTCTATACAGTTAGAACGGTTGGAATTGACTATGAAACGAATGGTTCAGTTTGTTAGCCACGATTCTATTCGCTAACCCGGAAGAAGCATTTCCCTTTGAAGTGCAAAACGTTTTCGATTTATAACATATGCAAATCGGTGGACAGTATCATAACTCACGAATAAGTATAATTTGATCTAATTCGTAGCTTCATTACTGGTGAATGATTAATAGGGATCGATAAATTGTCACATTTAGATACTAAGAGACTGTGATTGAAAGGTGCCACTGGAGATCCATGGAAATTGTTTTTACTGCCAAGCAAAATTTTCTACAGTACATACAATTACAAAGTTGCTGTTGTGACCATCCTCATTCGGATCAGACAAGAATCAGATCAATCAAAGGTAATTGCCTATTTCCGGGGATTAAACCACCCGACTTGGACGTTAATTTACAATGTTATGAAAACTCATATGTGAATATGTACGTTATGCAGAAGATATTGATTTGGAAAATGTATTAGAGGTAACCACTTTCCCTTCGATGGGACTCGAACCCATGACCTTACAGTACGCTAGACTGGTGCTTTAACCAACTAAGCTACGAAGGACCTCCGTCGGCCTTCGCAACCTAGCGGCTACTGAACGAGCTCGAGATTCCCAAATTGGACGCATAGTCAAATCACTCGCAATCCATTTCTCAAGCCAATACTTCCACATGTGTATTGTACACGTCCACATTAGAGGAGCGTGAGTATTTAGAATGTCTGGCGGCTATACACATTCTTCATCAGCAACGGTACTGATCAAGTGAGGTTGTGTAAGCTATTTGCCAGTCGGTCGTCAAGCTCAGACCCGACCGCATTGCGTAGGCAAGAGCACGCAACTCAAGTTCAGTTCAATCAAAGGTAATTGCCTATTTCCGGGGATTAAACCACCCGACTTGGACGTTAATTTACAATGTTATGAAAACACACACGCACACACATACACACACACACGCACACACGGACAGACAGACATTTGTTCAGCTCATCGAGCTGAGTCGAATGGTATATAACACTATGGGTCTCCGGGACCTCTATCAAAAGTTCGAATTTGGAGTGAAATGATAGCCTTTCGGTACAACTTAGTTGTACGAGAAAGGCAAAAAAAGAATCAGATGTTTACCCTATTTAAAGAGGATATCAATAAATGTTCTACATTGTCAGCGAAGTATTCAGACACTAAACTGTGCAACACGTCTTTTAGTTATGATCTCATTACAGTTGCAAGGATCATTCGATGCTCAAATTGGATAACAACTGTTGCACCGTATGGCGATTTACTTCCAAGGTACATTGGAGCTCTCGAAGATAACGCTCAGTTAAAACGAAATTCAAACCATTGCTTGATCATATCTGCTTCGCGTAACCTCATTTATTTAGTTTACATCTAAACAGATAACACTGAATCAACAATTTGACGCCACAATACACGATTCGAGGCCGCATCTCTCCATCCTCGAATGCGCCTCACGCTGGCCAAGTCGTTTTGCACCTGGTCTGCCCACCTTGCTCGCTGTGCTCCACGCCGTCTCGTACCTGCCGGATCGGAAGCGAACACCATCTTCGCAGGGTTACTGTCCGGCATTCTTGCAACATGTCCTGCCCATCGTACCCTTCCGGCTTTTGCTACCTTCTGGATGGGTTCGCCGTAGAGCTGGGCGTCTTCTTGCATGCCACCAAAGATGGTCCTAAGCACCCGTCTCTCGAATACTCCGAGTGCTTGCAAGTCCTCCTCGAGCATGTCCGTAGAGGACAACCGGTCTTATTAGCGTCTTGTACTTGCCACATTTGGTGCGGTGGCGAATCTTTTTTGACCGTAGTTTCTTCTGGAGCCCGTAGTAGTGCCGGCTTCCATAGATGATGCGCCTTCGTATTTCACGACTAACATAGTTATCACCCGTTAGCAAGGATCCAAGGTAGACGAATTCCTCGACCACCTTGAAGGTATCCCCGTCTATCGTAATACTGCATAATTCCAGAATTTTCTCGTCCATAATTTTCCATAGCTCTACGCGGTCTATACTGTCGTATGCCGCCTTGGAATCAACAAACAGATGGTGCGTTGGGATCTGGTATTCACGGCATTTTTGAAGGATTTGCCGTACAGTAGAAATCTGGTCCGTTGTCGAGCGGTCGTCAACGAAGCCGGCTTGATAATTTCCCACGAATTCATTCACTAATGATGACAGACGACGGAAGATGATCTGGGATATCACTTTTTAGGTGGCATTAAGGATGGTGATCGCTCGAAAGTTCTCACACTCCAGTTTGTCGCCTTTCTTGAAGATGGAGTATATAACCCCTTCCTTCCACTCCTCCGGTAGCTGTTCGGATTCCCAGATTCTGACTATAAGTTTGTGCAGGCAAGTGGCTAGCTTTTCCAGGCCCACCTGGATGAGCTCAGCTCCGATACCATCCTTACCAGCTGCTTTATTGGCCTTTAGCTGTTGGATGACATTGAATTTGGGTATAGATTAATCACTGGATCACTATGCCACCAAAACGTTTTGGCGTATTGAAGAGCTGGATAATCGTTGGTTTTGGGGGATGTTCATCCAGCTTCCCCAAACGTTTAGGGTTCCCAAAACCGACTACACCGTTTGCAGCGATCGTGTTCGTGGCCTTCAATGAAGTTGGCGCCTTCTAACCGGTTCTCTGTTGAATATTATTTTAGCTATTCTTTCTTCTGACATACGCACTATGTGACCAGCCCACTGAAGTCTGTTGTATTTTATACGACTCACAATATTTTCTTCTTTGTTTTGTGATTTATATGTCTGCGCCAAACACAATTTTCTAGTTTCCATCCGAGTATTGTTCGCAGCATTTTTCGCTGGAAAACCTCTCCGTTCCGACTTTTATAACGTCCACGCTTCAAGTCCGTAAAGTGCCACTGGTTGACTCAGAATTTTATTCAGAGCAAATTTCGTTTCCGTCTACATGTTGCGGGATCTAAGCTAGTTACGTAATCCGTAAGATGCCCTATTCACAGAAGAAATACGTCTTTTTACTTACTTACTTACTTATGGGTCCTGTACGCCGACTTGAAAGATCTCAATCCTGAGCGATATCTTGCTTTAACCTGTTGCCAGGTTAGATTTCGGTCGAATTCATTTACTTCTTTATCGAGGCCTCGCCGTCATGAGCCTCCAGGTCTGCCTCTGTTGCTATGTCCCGCTGAGTTCCAATCTAATACTTGTTTTCAGATTTCGTTTCCGCCCCTACGTAAGGTGTGGCCGACCCAGCCCCACTTCCAATCCCTAATTTCTATTGCGACGACGGAGCTCGTTGTTTGAGATCCAGTTGTGAGGCCACCATGTCCGAATTATATACCGCAAGTAGAATCTTGTCGATTACAAAGAGGAACAGCAACGGAGATAGAATACATCCTTGCCTCACACCTTACCAGCTACGATCCGGATAGGGTCGGACAAAACCCAATTGTACAGCACTTTGGCCTCGTATTGTGCTTCGGTTAGGGCGAAGATTTTCTCAGGAGTTCCCTTGTGTCTTAGGGCGCCACCCATAGGAGTGAAGAAGCTTCGATATTGACGCTAGAGTCAAGCTTCGATATTGACGCGTGTTATACGTCGGTTTCTAGGCAGATCATACCGAAATGGGGGTAGCCTGGCTGGCACATAAAAAAGTTGTTCAAAGTTCGTTTCAGCTCGTTATGGCGGTCAGTAGCGGACCAGTCGCGTCTTCCACAGACATCATTGCATTCATCTTCGGCCCGCTTAAGCGTCATGAGATAGCGTAGAGGAGGCGAATGTCTCCGATTGCTGCTGCTCTCTCTCCTTCGTCGGCCAGAGAGTCAGCACACGCTCGCTTGTCCCGTCGATATGAACATTTTACTTCCTTCTCCATGGCTGAATATCATTGACGGGCTGAAACTTATGTTTTTGTTTGCTCTATCGCAGTTTTGGCGGTTCTTCGCTCCTCTATCTTTCTCTAGGTCTCATAAGTGATCCATTGTTTCATCCGAGTGCGCAGTTCGCTCAGATTATTTTCGCTGATGGCGATGAGGGTATTCTTGATGGCGGTCCATTGGTCTTTCACGCTGCCATCTCCCGGAATATCTGCTGGACGAGTCTCCAGTTTTTCCACGAAGGACCTTTTCACCGTGGCATCTTCCAGTCGGTGTGTGCTGAATCGTCGTCCAACTCTCTCCTCCTTCTCCTGTGATGATCAGACGTGATGTCGGCACTACGTTTATTCCGTACATCCAGGAGGCTCCGTTTCAATTTTCGGCTGACGCAGATGTGATCGATTTGATTTTCTATATCTATAAAGCCATCATGGGAGACCCACTTGACCTTGTGAACTAGTTGATGAAGGAAGAGCGATCTCCCGATCACCATGTCGTTATTACCACAGAATTCTGCGAACAGCTCATTTCTCGGAGGGAGCCATGAGGTCTCATGATGCGCTACTGGTTCGCGTTTTCGAATCCTATCGTTGCTTTGAAATCGAATTCTATCTACGACAGCATTAAATTGAAGTTCTCTTTGTCTTGCAGATCGACAGCATCGGTTCGCGCAAAACATTGGATTATAGTAAGGTTTCGGACCCGTGTTTTAAATATGGCAACGATTATCCCATCGTTTATAGGTTCTCACTTTGAGTGAGTGTACCTGGGCGCTTAGTAGGAAGTCAAATCCGCGATGCCGGTGAACGTGTTCACCTCGTAAACCAGAGTAGAGCAGCATTTGTGCCGTTGATATTCTGTCCTAGTCCTAGGATCTCAAGCTTCATGCGGCGTGCCTCATTGAAACTTACTTATGAATCCTGTACCCCTCCGGTGGTGCAAAAAGCCGACTTGAAAGATCTCCATCCTGAGCGTTGCCCGGCTATCGCTTTAACCTGTTGCCAGGTTAGATTGCGGTCGACTTCTTTTATTTCTTTATTGAGGCTTCGCCGCCATGAGCCTTTGAAAAGCCTCATTGAAAAGTTGTGCCAATTTACGCTGTTGTGCTATATAGCGTTAAAACGTTCCATGTTCCTATTCGTGTCCGTTGTTTCGCGCTAACAGTCATTATCGTAAAATCAGTCCGCATTCTTTCCATGTCGGATTCTCGAACAAATTTATGAAGTGTTGTTGGCCCATGCACTATAGGATTTCGGGCGGTCATTAATCGAAAATGTCATGTCTTCCGAATTATTTTAAAATATTTTCTCTCCATTGTCAATACTCTAATTAAGAGAAATTCTGAATTTGAAGTCTCTAGGTGCACTAGTTCCAAAGATATAAGGTGGCAAAGTCAGAAATGGGTAAAAAGTTAGTAAATTTTCTGAAAAATATTTTATTTTCAACTTCATTTATTGAAATATTTTTTAAATGTTTTTCTTCAATGTTAATACATCATTACAAAGGTTATTGTATAAGCTTTTAAATGGTGTGCAAAACTAATGGTTACACTGTGAAAAAAAATTGAAAAATGCGGAAGCAATATTTTTTCAAAAAACGACGCTATTTTCAACTTTGATAGTGAAGAACTTTTTTTCCTCAGGGAATCCCAGGTTATTTTATGATACACATCAAGGACAAAGCTTCGACTAAAATGTCCCGAAAGAATTTCTTGCCAGTATTTGCAATTAACAGAAGTTAAGTCACTCTGATTTTTTTCATTTGTTTTTTACCGTGTTTTGCCTCTCTCGTACTCCAAGGTTAATGCTCATTCCAAAACGAATGTTTGATAGAAGGCCAGGAGACCCCTAGTGGTATATATCAACTAACTCAGCGCGAAGAATTGAGGTGATGTCTGTATGTGTGTGCATGCGCGTCTGTATGTATGTGCTCAAAAAGAACGCAATCGCCATTTAGACACTTATTTGTGTCCGATTTTTCTCATAACAAGATTTCATTCGACGGGAAATCTAGTCCCATCGTTTCCTATTGAAAATGGGTCAGACTGAACTATGCGCTCAAAGGGTATGGTCAAAATACATTTATTGGTAATAACTTCGACTTTATTTATAACCATTTGAGCTCATTTAATTAACTTTTCAAAGGAGTAAATGAATAAAACCCCCAATGCAATGCAGCACAACTTGGTAACGAAGGATTTAACAGTTCGCTCATATATTTCCTGTCAAATTTTACCGTTTCCGTCGCCATTCCCGCTGAAATGCGTTTGGGGCTTGAGTGGTTTGAGTCATTCTCTAAACCCTAATTTTCTGAGCTATTCATTAGCTACTGATGGAAACTAAATATGATTTCATAATATGTAAATATTTATTAATCTCCTGGAATCAATAATTCTGACATGTTTATTGCAAAAGTAAGGAGACGAACAATATCTTAAGTTAGAACGGAGCGTATGAAATTCCTGCTAGTGTTCATGAATGTCTAGCTAATGGTAGGGAAATATTTATTCACTCATCTACACTTTGAGGTTCACTGGCTGAACAACCAGCGGAAAGTCAATATAAACAGTTGAAGAAATTTAGAACTTTCATAATGCAAGAAAATGATCAAGAGAGGCAAATGTTGACATTTTCCTTCGTGCCTTCCATGAATCAGATCCATTTTTAAGCTCGATTTGGATAACGAGAGGACGTTGGAAAAATTTTTTCACTTAGTTATTCTTATGCCATGCGTAATTTTTGTAATATTTGAAGATTTTCAAAAAGTTCTTTATCTTCTAATACTTTAGATGAATTTATCTCATCTTCCATCGTTGATGGAATTGAAGAAAATATCATTAGAAGACTTAAACCTTGACACAGAAAAAGAATGATGCTGTATATAACTTGTAGAAATCATGAAAACAAATCAAAAGTAATTCAAATAGTGTTGTTATTTAAATTAAAAGAATTTTGCTTTTCGGAAGAATGGAGCATTCTTACATTCCACAATGAATGTCCACATTTTTTGAGAATATATTAATCTCATTTTTTGAATAACTTGTACACGTAAAAATGTCATGGGATTGCGATTTCCTAATTTGCTAATACCCTTTTTTCAAAAAGTTATTTTCAATTCTGATTATTTGATTAACATTTAATGCTTTATGATCCTTCAGATCCTAGTACTTTGTCAAACAAATTGTTCTAAATACAAATTGTGAGGCATGAGAGTGAGAACAAAAAAATATCACGGAATGTCATGAAATTAATGTCATTTAACATGATCGCCGCCATAATGTCCATAAATTGCTGAACTTAGTTTTGTACAGCCCCCTTCCTTCTCCTTAAGAAAACGCTTTTGCGAAATTTCAACTTCCCAAATAGGTTTGCTTTGTCACGTTAATCGAACCTATGAAAAAAATAATTACGTAATTCATAGACGATCCCCAAAGGGGGGGGGGGTTGGAAATTGTATATTCATGCTATTTCGACCATACACAGCTAAAACTAAGTGGAAAATCACTTTAAAAGTCCAATTTTATTTTTGACCGCTCGCTTGTATGGGGATCCCCCATAGTGCCATGGTTCTCTATCCACCGGAATGGTGCTGAGGAATAGCATTTCTCACTCAGCTGCTGTTGGAGCCGCATCTCCTTGGTGAACAAACGCTCGATCAGTCGGGTTAAATTTGCTTGAAGTCCCACCCACCAACCCCAGGACGAGGCTAGTGCGCTGTGAGCGCCATACGGTCCCAATAGGAGCCTGCTTTTGCGAATACATGCAGCTTTTATAGATGTTCAACAGAGCCCATTATCAAACCCCACTGTAATGTATTCTGAATTTCGATTTATTTTTATTTTAAGTGTAAAAGTTTCCTATCCCTACCACTCTACAATGTTAATATATGCTTTGCATGCCCTGATATAATATTGTATATATATACCTTGCCCCCTACGAAGTTAGCTGTTGACATCGGTTAATAAAGTGGGTCTCTTGCAGTTTGACCGTGAACCAGAACAGAAGTGTTTTTAGAATTCTTATAAAGAAAGAAGTTATTTTAATTGGCGACGAGGTTAAAGTGAAAGTGTTTAAGTTCGGGTATTTAGCTGTGCTAATTGTGTGTTCGGTGGAAGGCATTGTTGTCAGCAGCTTAAGGTGTGTTCCGACGGGCTTAAAAAAGTCAGCCCGGTGGCATCCCTATCTCACACAATAGGTTTGTTTTGCAGCCAACATTACGCGATCGTATCCCACTGACAGTTCTGTATCCTAATGAGAATCAAATGTGATGCTTGTAAACAAAACACATACTATCATGAATTTTACACTGAGATATTGGCTGCAAAAACATGGCGTCGTGCCACCCACCTGAAAAAAGTCTGCGAACAAATTCAAAGAGAACTGTGAAAGAATAGATCTTTAGTTCGTGGCTTTGTAAGCTAATTTCAAACTGCGTTGTTCTTTTTCTACAATAGCCGGTCGCAAGCGACGCTATACGACAGAGGATTGTGCACACTGACTGGTGGTTAAAATACAGAGGATTGGAATACCAGGTCGAAGTTGTTCCCTGGTTGTGGCCATCTTTTTGTTTCAACATTGAATCCGGTTGCTGTTCCTGCTGTGGTATTCTGGTGGTCTCGGTTGCTGTTGTTCCTGCTGTGGCGTTCTGGTGGTCTCGGTTGCTGTTGGTCTGGCTGTGGCGTTCTGGTGCTCTCGGTTCCTGTTATTCCTGCTGTGGTGCTCTGATAGTTTCGGTAGAATCTTGGATGTTCAGCCAGACTTTGAGCGGCATTTGGTGATATTAAGTGAATAGACATTTGTTAATATGGGTTTGATCGGTACTATTGACTCTTACGTACAGGGTACGTCTTTCTCCCATTATGTAGAACAAATGGAGTATATTTTTTCAAGCAATGACATTCAGGAAACTAAGAAGAAGGATATATTTTTGAGTTTGTGTGGAGTCACAGTGTTTCATGAGCTGAAACGCCCCTACCCGGCTACAGATCTGAAAACGATTTCGTATGGTGATATTATAAAGAAACTTAAAGAAAGATATGATAAGGTTGAGTCGGATATAGTGATGCGATATAAATTTCGATGCCGCGTTCAAGAGACCGGCTGAGGAACAAACGAGAACTTTATTAGATGTAAAGTTATTAAGCTTAAACGTGCGACTCTGGAGAGTTTAGAGATTCCGCGATTAAGGGACCGAATTGGTCTACAGGATTTTTTGATAAGAATCTTCAACAAAGGCTTTTAGATGAGGAAAATTTGACTCTCAAAGTTGCTGAGCGCATAATGAAAGCGAAAGAGGTTACAGCGAGCAGTTCTCAGGCTATCAATAGAACTGGAGGAGGAGAGGTACACTCTGTTAAACAAAGGCTGGGCTGGAAAATTTCTAAGGACGAGCCGAGAGATTATAAAGGAAGGGATGGTAATGGGGTAAGGGGGTACGATAATAGGCGTTTTCAGCAATCCTATAGGGCAGAGGTTCCCAAACTTTTGGATATGCGACCCACCTAGCAGAATCCCATATTGCTTGCGACCCACCAGGTACCAAATGTATTGATTTTGTGAAATTAGATAAAAATGAGTTCGCGTTAGATTGGACAAATCATAATAAATTGCTTTTTACCCCATCATTGTATTTGTCCAAATTTCGTCAATTTTTTTTAATTGGATGTGGATTGGATTTGGATGTGATTTGAATTGAATTTGGGTTGGATTTGGATTGCATTTGAAATTTATTCAGATTGGATTTGAATTGAATTTCGATTTGATTAGGATTGGATTTGAATTAGATTTGGATTGCATTTTAAATAGACTTGGATTTGATTTGGATTGGTTTTGGATTGAGTTTGGGGCTTAGATTTGGATTGTATAGGACTTCTTTCCAAGGATGCTAACGATCATTCAGTAATTTGCGTTCGATCATTTAGTACTTTGTCAATAACACATTCCAGAAGCTGAATTTCAAAATATGTTGTATGGTGGATTTCTAGCGCGAAGGTTTTTCTACAACTTTGCCTAATGGTTCGTTATTAGAATTCAACTAATAACGGAGTTAGAGCGCTAGTTGCAGTAACTTAAACTAAATGATTGGAATTTTGTTATCATTTAGTCTAAGTTAGTGAAACTATAGCTATAACTCCGTTACTAGTGGAATTCAAACAATGAACCACTAGGTAGAGTTGTAGAAAAACCTTCGCACTAGAAGTCCACCATACAACATAATTTGAATTTGACAAAGTACTAAATGATCGAACGCAAAATACTGAATGATCGTTAACATCCTTGCTTCTTTCTACTTGCCCAAATATCTTATAACAAAAAAAGGCCGTTGACCTCGTCAGGTTTGTTGTTCTTTAATCATCCAATCATAACTTAGATCCTAATTTGAAATATGGATTAGATTTGTGGGACAAAATAGGAACAAAATTATGAATTAAGATTTGTCTTTCGCGACCCACCACTGAACAGCCCACGACCCCCCTGGGGGTCGCGACCCACAGTTTGGGAACCTCTGCTATAGGGATTATAGATCCAGGTCTAGATCGCAGACTAAAGGTCGTTATGCTAACTTTATTTGCCATTACTGTAACATGAGGGGACATATTCAGAAGAACTGTTATAAGTTTATTAACAAGCAGAGGAATCCAGCGATGAATACGATAAAATGCGTAAGTGAGACAGCTAGTGAAGAAGATCCTCATGATTATTTCAAACGTTTAAGGATGGACTACGATAGTGACACGGATTCAGATTGCCATCGGATCACACCTTCTCACGGCCCACAGGGGGCAGATAAAGCTAGCGAAGAGCAATGAAAGGAGGCGAAATGTTTCGTTCCAAGTCGCTGAGGGTGGCGCTACCAGACGAGGAGAGAAGAGAAAATACACCGCATCAGATGATGAAGAACCATTCTGTGGGTTCGAACCATCGCTTGAACCTCCGCCAGCCAAAAGTGAGCTCCACCCGGAAGCTTTGTCGAGAAATTCCAAGACCACGGATTCGGGAATCAGTCGGTCTTATTGGGAATCGAAAAAATCTAACAGAAGAAAAGAAAACAATGGAAGAAGAATTTCTGTACTATTGAGTGTTATCAGCTAAATTAGCCATTATTATCGAAATGAGCCAATAATATTTTGTATTGAGATACATTCGAGTTAAAATAGTTAATGCTTTTGTATAAGCAGTCTGAACTAACTTTGATAATGAATTTTCAACTACAAAGGGAAGGAATTGTAATGTATTCTGAATTTCGATTTATTTTTATTTTAAGTGTAAAAGTTTCCTATCCCTACCACTCTACAATGTTGATATATGCTTTGCATGCCCTGATATAATATCGTATATATATACCTTGCTCCCTACGAAGTTAGCTGTTGACATCGGTTAATAAAGTGGGTCTCTTGCAGTTTGACCGTGAACCAGAACAGAAGTGTTTTTAGAATTCTTATAAAGAAAGAAGTTATTTTACCCACCACAATCTAGGCTGACTCCACAGAGCGCACCCTCTCACTGCTGATGTCAAAAAAGCAACAGTGCCCAGGCTACACTACCAGCTAAGTACGCAACATTCAACTGGCGGTCAATTGTCATTGGAAGAGTGTTTCACTACGCAGTAGCGGATATCTTGCAGCTTGCATTTGTTGGTGACCTCGCCAGTGCCGATCGATTTGGATGCTCACCCTGCCACCTGATTCCCGCTTTAGCACACCAATTTGAGACTTATTTGGATGCTCACGCTAGCACACCCTGTCACTCCTCCTGACACACTATGTAGGACTTACTTAGGTTCTCACTTCTGACATGCCATTTGAGTCTGACTTGGGTACTCACCTGTGCTATGCCTCGAGATGGCGACTGCGGTTGCCACCCGCTGCGACACTCTTACCTCGACATGTGCAAACCTCTTATTCACTTCCTCGCGCTCAGCCTGTTTTCGCTCTAATTAACAAATCGCACGTTAGTCATGCTTGTCGACTGCTGCTCGGCGCGCCATATTCTCTGCAAGCTGCAAGCAATCTGAGTGATTGCAGTCGAAACTGCGTTCCACTTCTCCACCGCTTGGCACATCCTCTTTTTTTTTTCTTCCTTAACAATGGAGGGGGAATCTGCTCAACAGACATCCTGGGTTGACCAGGAAGTGCGGGGTTAGGGATCACCGAGGGAGGTAGGACTACATCCCCGACCCGCTAAACCGTTTCCACCAGAGGAGCCCGCGAGCGTACCAGGGTGACTTCGGTTGCCAGATGGCAGCGCGAGTGGGATAACTCCTCGAAAGGTAGGTGGACCCACCGGCTGATTCCTAACATATCAAGCTGGGTGGGGAGACCCCATGGGGAGGTTCTACTTCCATCTGACACAATTCCTGTCAGGCCATGGCTGTTTCCGACAGTACCACCACAGGTTTGGAGCACACGGAGGTCTCCGTCTGCCCTGACTGCCCAGGTGTTGACGAAACTGCAGAGCACATACTGTTCATGCTCCTCGTTTCGACGTCGAAGAAGAAGAGCAATGCTAGACGTTTGCGGCCGGGACACAGCCCCGGATAATCTTATCAAAGGATGTCAGTCAAGCGGTGGAGAAGTGGAACGCAGTCTCGACTGCAACCACTCAGATTGCCTGCAGCTTGCAGAGAATCTGGCGCGCCGAGCAACAATCGACAAGCATGAAGTAACTTGTGATTAGTAGTAAGATTCGAGCGAAGTGCGCCGAAACGCGAAGAAGTGTGAATGAAATGGTCTGCCCATGCAGAGGTAATGGCGCAGCGGGTGGCAACCGAGATCGTCACCTCGAAGCATGGCAGAAGGGTGAATGAATAGGTGTATGTATGGACTGCACATCGCCGCGTTGGGAGTAAGCGGCGCACCAGGAATGTTGGTTCCTACGACTACTGATACCCCGCGGCGTGGCAGAAAGGTGTGGGGAGCATCCAAGTCAGTCTCACATGGTAATGAAAGGAATGAGTTGAGTCGTGTTGAGCTAGTCTCATATGGCATGAATGAGGTGAGTCAGACTCACATGGCATGTCAGAAGTGGGAACCTAAGCGAAAGGAGTCCCACAAGGGATGCCAGAGAGTGTTAGGTCGAATGACTCGGTAGTATGTGTCAGCATGCCGAACTGAGATGAAAGAGGAGCAGTCTCACATGGTACGATAAAGGTGGGCATAGAATTAGTCCCACACGGCATGAGAAGAGGTGGGCACAAAAGTTAGTCCCGCACGGCATGAAGGGTGGGCACAAGTCAGACCCATGGAAAGACGTTGGCGTGTGTGCAGAAAGCATGGAGTGTATGAGCATGAATCAAGGGGTTTGGGTGGGCACACAAGTTAGACCCACATGGCATGAGAAGGGTGGGCACACAAGTTAGACCCGCACGGCGGCATGACAGAGGTGCAACAGAGTATGTAGGGGTGTGTTTGAGGGTGCGATAGAGCGAGAGCACCCAAGTCAGTCTCGCACGGGACAGGTGCCTGTGTGAGCGAGGAAACGAGCAGTACGTTTAGTACTGCCATCCCCCAGAAGTAGTACTGAGAGGTGGTTCCTGGGGGAAACGATGGGTGGAGCCAAGGGGAGTTTAGTCGGTATTACCGGTATGGTCGGAGTCCGACACTCCAGTACACTTCCGTGTGGTAGTTTAGCAACAACAATGCACGGGTACTGGGTTAGTGTGTAAATGCATTCCCCCTTGTAAAAAAAAAAAAAAAAAAACCGTTTCCATTGCCGCCAAGCCCATAGTCCCTTCGGTACAACCAGAAAGTAATGCATCAAAGGGGGGCCAGTGCACAACGCACCCTCGAGGTTAGCTGCGTGTCCTTGCAGCACCGAACATCGTAACTCGCTTTTTAGAAGAACACCATGGTAACGTGCCAGCACGTGGCCGGCTTTCCAGGTGGCCTTACCACGACCTATGTCCTCGGAAGGTGGGAAGGGTCGACTTCGCGCCTGCTTCCCTCTGCACGACTGGTATCAAAAATGATGATGCCGCGTGCACCCCAAATTCTGCGATAGGGCCTATTCGCCAGCACACAGAGGGACTTGCCGACGCGAGGCCTACGCCTGCCCCAGCCTTGACGAGGACCCCTTTCCGTCCTCGGGCTCGGAACCCGCCCGGTTGACCGACGCCGCGAAAGCGACGATACCATGTTGTTCTTCGCGCGGCCACTTGTTCGATAAAAGGATCGAGTTCGACCACAGAGCATGACCCCCGGTATGACCCATGAAGCCGACTCCGATCCCTTGGACCACCTCTTATTTGCGCCTGAACTAGCCATCCTTGGTCCACGCGCCACCTTATGTGTAGCTCCGAGACGATTTGGGCGATAGCCGATAAAACGGCGTTCCAGCCAACTTCATCTTTACACATCCTCCGAACTAGGTTTGTCCGGGAGTAGTGTCCAGACCACATGTGGCAAGCATGTGGTCACGCATCCTGCGAGAACGTGAGCACACGAATAACACGTGCTCCGCCGTTTCCTCTAAACCTGCGCACACCAAACACTCAGGCGAGGCCGAGCAAGCCAGCTGCGTTACCTGCACTTTGATTTTTGGCAGCACGCTTAAACGCCGGGTACATCAGAACCCCCCATGGGGTGCTTGCTGTTCACAGCTTTGCTGTAACGGAAATCAAACAATTGAGACGGTTCGTGCAGCATTGTGCCTTATGTCCCTCAATCCGCAGCGTCGGCAGAGATTGCTTCTGTCAGGGGCCTTTTGCAGTCCCATTGCGTGCCCCGGTTCCAGGCACTTGAAGCAAACTTCGGGTTGCTCGTATATATGCGCACAGTGGCATACCGAACCGGCATCCCATTGACGCTCCCTAACTTGACTACCTTGAGGCGTCCGCTGCAGATAGCCGAACCAATGCTACCTGCGTCCCTGCTGTTGACCTTTCCGTAGCCGAACGGCTGCGGTGGGCATCTCCACTTCACACTGTCGCCGCAGTGCCGTGACGAGCTCTTCGACTTCAGTGATCTTGTCCAGATGCTTTAACTCTTAGATTCACCTCCGTCGTGGGTGGCCTCACCTTGACCGTCTCGCCTAGGACCTTCCCTCCGCCAACTTCTTGTAGGCGGCGCCCTTTGCGAGACGTGCCCTTCAGCTCGAGTATCATCTCGCCCATCCGGGTATGTCTTATTCGACGTACGTCGGCGCCGGAGTTCACCGAGCTTGACGTCCTCCTCATCGCCTTCAAAACATCCGAGTACTTAGCCTCGTCCGCCGTGATGACTAGGGCATCGCCTCTGGAGCGATTGGCGCCTACCTGAACTTCTTGCTACCCTCCCATTCCCTGGGCCTTCGGCCCTTGGCGTCTTCGGTTTCCTCTTGTTCTTGGCCAGGGTCCAGAAGGCGTCATCCCCATCTATATTTCCCTGGTCTGGTGCGGCTGAGAACTTTCAGCCTGCCGTAACCTTACCACCGTCTTTCCTGAGTGGATGCCGGACCTTTCCAGGTCCTTCCTCCCTGGTTTTGGAGGGTACCTGACGGGGGTTCCAGCTTCCCAGCCCCACTACCCTTTGTTCGGTAGTAACCCTCCGCGTACTTTAGAGGCTCATCCCTGGAGACTGTCTCCCTGTTTTTGTGTCTGCTCCGTTGGAGCAGTCACCCCTGACGTACCCGCAAATACTTGGGCACCTCAATTTGGGTAGACTTTGGTACCACCAACGCCTACGCTGGCACGCCACTCAGTCGATTCGACCCCTTGCCCGAGTCCGCGAATCCTTGGGCCTCAGTCTGGGTAGGCCTCGACTCCACGGATTTCACGGGTTTACACTTGGCCGTCCCGGACCGCCCTCTCCAGCTTGGCGTCCAGCATCGACTTTCGAAGAGTTTCTGCAAGCTCCTCTTGAGGTCCTTGCTGATATTATGCCTTCGATGACGCAAAGTCGATGATGGCGTCCAGCCCCTATTCCGTCACGCCACCTCGAAGGCCAGAAAGCCCATCGCGTTTGCGGTTCATCGCCTCCACAAGCCATGGGCCGTCAATATACCCCTACCGGGCGTTTTTTCAGCCGAGAGAGGTTAGAGTGACCCACGCTGGCGCTGCGCATTGAGCTGCCGACTATTGTCTCCTGGCCTCCTCAGGCGGAGACCTGGAACAACTCCACCTCTAGATTTTGGATTGATTTGGATTGATTTGGATTGACTTGATTGGATTTGGATTGATTTGATTGATCTGATTGGATGTGGATTGATTTGGATTGGATTGATTTGATTGGATTTGGATTGGATTTGGAATTGATTAGACTGAATTTGGATTGAATTTGGATTGATTTGGATTGGATTTGATTGATTTGGTTTGGATTTGGATTGGATTTGATTTGATTGATTTGGATTGATTAGATTGAATTTTGGATTGAATTTGATTGATTTTGGATTGGATTTTTGGATTGATTTGGATTGATTTGATTGATTTGATTGATTTGGATTGGATTTTGGATTGATTGACTGATTTGATTGATTTGATTGATTGATTGATTTGGATTGGATTTGGATTGCATTTGATTGATTTGGATTGATTTGATTGATTTTGATTGATTTGGATTGATTTGATTGATTTGATTGATTTGATTGATTTGATTGATTTGATTGATTTGGATTGGATTTGATTGGATTTGATTGATTTGGATTGGATTTGATTTGATTTGGATTGGATTTGGATTGGATTGATTGATTTGATTGGATTTGATTGGATTTGGATTGGATTTGGATTGATTTGATTGATTTGATTGGATTTGGATTGGATTGATTTGATTGATTTGGATTGATTTGATTGATTTGGATTGGATTTGATTGGATTTGATTGATTGATTGATTTGGATTGGATTTGGATTGATTTGATTTTCGATTTGATTGATTTGATTAGATTTGATTGATTTGATTGATTTGATTGATTTGATTGGGATTTGGATTGATTTGGATTGATTTGGATTGGATTTGGATTGATTTGGATTGATTTGATTGATTTGATTGATTTGGATTGGATTTTGATTGGATTTGATTGGATTTGATTGATTTGGATTGGATTTTGATTTCGATTTGATTGGATTTGATTGATTTGGATTGGATTGATTTGATTTGATTGATTTGGATTGATTTGATTGATTTGGATTGGATTTGATTGATTTCTGATTGATTTGATTGATTTGATTGGATTTGATCGATTTGATTGATTTGGATTGGATTGGATTGGATTTGGATTGATTTGATTGAATTTGGTTCGGATTTGGATTTTGTTGAAATTTAGATTGGATTTAGTGAATTTGATTTGGATTAAGAGTTATTAGATTGGATTTGATTGATTTGCGATTGGATTGGATTGGATTTGGATTGATTTGGATTGATTTGGATTATATTGGATTTGATTTGATTGATTGATTGGTTTGGATTGAGTTTGGAGCTTGATTTGGATTGATTTGATTGATTTGGATTGATTTGATTGATTTGATTGATTTGGATTGATTTGGATTGGATTTGGATTGATTTGATTGATTTGATTGGATTTGTATTGGATTTTAAATGATTTGGAATGATTTGGATTGATTTGGAATGTGGAGCCCAATAAGAAGATGTTACAGTGGAGATGAGCCAGTTCGGCTGAAGTCTTCTTAATAAATATCATCACAAAAAAGAGCGTTGCCAATTAACGTCATCGCTTTGTATTTCCATGATTTTACTCAGGCTTAAGCTCAACATTCAAGAGAGTATCAGAGAAAGCACACTATCTAAGCCCAATTATGTGGCCTCTATGCTCATATGTAGCATTATATTCACCAGACGAATCTAAAAGCATGTATCTCCGGTGTTTATTTGTATTATAAAACAAGATGTGACACAAGGAGGCTTATTTGATTAGAAATTCCAACGCAGAACGTTATTCAGCAAGAGATTGCCTCTTCCGCGACGAATACTAGGGTGTACGTACATGACACGATGCTCAAATGATGCAACTGTGAAAATTATAGCGGCCTGACCCAGAATGTGCTATTAAATTCTTTGTGAGCATGTTTTAGAGATTCCTAGCAAAGTAATAACTCAACTGGTGATTTATTTCCGAAAGACAAGAAGCATTGATTTGTAGAAATCAATAATACAAACCATTCTCATTTATCAACATAACCCTCCCACGAGGTGATCCATTCTATCCGCTTTTCTTGTATAAGGGAACCAGCTCGAATTTCCATATCACTCGAGACAGAGGCTGACTACGATTTCTGCCTCGGATTAAAGAGAGACTTTCATTCATGCTTTCGTGAGGTTTTCCAATTCAACCCACACACAGAACAATGGAAGACTGAAGCGTGTCCAAAACCCAAGTGAAATTGATTGGACTACTTTACGAGAAATAAATTTCCCAGTTTTTTTAATTGATTGATCTGAATTAAAACACAAGCAATAAGACGATAAGATCACATATTTAGTTTTAGTTCTGTAAAAGACCCTAACTAAATCCGTATAAATTTTTGGCATATACAAAATTATTGGTCAGTAGGAAGTGGTTCTATAGCAGCATATGAAATTTATTACCAGTTTTGTTGTCGAATCACATACGCTGTGCGCGATTTGGTTTGTTCATTTCAAAACGATTTCCATTTCTTCTCCCAACAATTTCCACTATCGCCAGCATTTTAACCATTTTCGAGAAATATGGTAAGTTCCATGTTCGCTGAAAACAAACTAAATATTTTTCTAACAATGACATCGAATTATTTGGTATTTATATAGACTAATGGCGATACGCGTTTTACAACTATGTAAAACCCTGCAACTGTAACCAAGTGTAAAAATCGTGTACGAATTTTGTGACGAGAATTTTGGTTAATCAGAAAATTTAGGAAAATTATCTAGAGCTAAGTCGAGTCAAGTACGAGATACTGAAGTATTGGCCTACAAGCGATATTCAAATACGTATTCGTAAAAAATTACAACGTGGTAATCTGAAAAGTACTAAACTCGTCTCTCGGTGACATGCATTTAGATCGAGTTATATAATTTCCATTGAATTTCACCAAGTGGTGGAATAAAATGGAATAGTACTACTTAAGGCAGTGAAAAATTTTTGTTCATATACGGCTTTTTAAGCAAAATGATTCAT
Source organism: Armigeres subalbatus (assembly GCF_024139115.2). Classification (NCBI taxonomy): domain Eukaryota; kingdom Metazoa; phylum Arthropoda; class Insecta; order Diptera; family Culicidae; genus Armigeres; species Armigeres subalbatus. The sequence goes on along the minus strand of NC_085139.1, from coordinate 105,875,425 downwards.
TTAAGCATATTTAGTAGCTGCCAGGCGTTCTGTGCACATATATAACAACGGTGGATGAAAGGAGCTCAGGAACTCACAGGCGAGAAACAATCCGTAGATTTTGAGCTACGGATGTGCGAACGTTGATGTGATTGTGTGCTTGAAATGGATTACCTTAAAGCTTTTACGAATGCTCCAGGTGTACCATCATCAAGCAGCCAAAACTCATGCGGTGCCCATCCCCACTGCAGACCTGCCTCTCATCTGGGAATACGGATGTTTGTTCTGGCGAAGGAACTTGTAGAAGCGTGTTAACTTTTTGATATGACGTTGATATAATTCTGGTCGGTCATTTATGTGTGGTTTTCAGTTTCGGAGTAGGTACCGAGCTAAATAATCTTTCTAATATCTCACCAGAAAGATGAACAAACCGTACATCAAAAGCTGTGCTTTTATGCCTACAGCTTCAGAAAGAATAGCACGATTTTTATTTTAATGCTCTCGTCACTTACTCTGTAAAATGTTAACTTGTTGGCGCCATGTTTCACAGACTTTTATTTGATTTGCGAAAAGGAACGGGGTCACACTTCCTCCGATTGGATTTATACCTCATAACAAGAGCATGTGCTATATGATTCCATTCTGTGGAAGTACCATAATTATGGAGATGGCAAATGTGGCTTCCAGCCAACATCGAGAATTAAATCTCTTCACTTAGGAAGGATATCTACCTCAACGATTGCAACTATGACGTCATCGGACACCATATGAGGGTACGTTTACATTTTTTAACACCTGTAAGTTTAAATGGGAGTGACTTCATGAGTGGCAATAAGCTTACATTTTTTTTATATGGAGGTTTTGACCTGTGCAGTGGTCAATATGCCCTTTTCACCTTTTTTCGATTTTTACAACCAATTCGACAGATCAGTTCAATCAAAGTTAATTGCCTATATTCCGGGATTAAACCACCTGACTTTTCACCATTGCTTCACTCTCTGCGTTTCCCACTTTTTACAGTGAAAAGTGATAAATAAGAAGTGAGAAGTGTGACGAAAAGGTCATTTGGCCATGAGAAAATTGGATCAAGGAGAAATTAGGGAATGAGTAAAAAGTTAGACGTCTCACCTCTTCAATTTTATTTTTTTTCTTCACTGAAAAAGTGAGGAGCACCAAATGAATCTTCACTCACCCACTCCTGCACTGTTTTCACTTTTCACGATGAGAAGTGAGAAATAAGAATTGAGAAAGCGACGTCTCACTTCAATTCTTCATTAACGTCTCACTACCACTTTTCAATAGCGAGAAGTGAGAAATGAGGGAGATAGTGCTCTTGGATCAATCATTGCCGCTTGAAATATTCCTGGGTTGAGTGCTAAGAGACCGACTAGTGCAAAGGGATTTGATTTTAGTGAGTCGAGTGTAGTTAACCCATACTCACACTACATTGGATACGCTTCTAAACCAATGGAACGTCTTATGTCTTACTTAATTTTTCCATAATGTCAGAAAATTGTGCACAGAACTTTACTCTTAATCACACCGACCACAAACAGTTTGCTCCATCACATTATATAAGAATCGAAATTTGTAGCACAGAGTCTTGTCCGGCGGATAGCTATTTGATTTATATAGTGAATTATGATAAGAAAAGCATTTTAGTAGACTTAAATTTATATGAGATGTCAGATTAGTGGCATTCAATAGAAACGTTTTTATCACTATTTTTTTTGTAAGGACGTGGCCGACTATAGTTAATTCAAATATTATTTATTATTGAATTTGTATTATGAAATTGGTTAATTAGTTACATTATCGTTTGATTACCATTCTTGAGTTTGTTTCAATTTTGTTTGAACTGCAATCTTCGAGTTATGAATAATATCGCAAAAATGTCAACTATGATGCACGTGCATCACTTAAACACACTCCATATACTTTGTAGTACATATTCTAAGTATTTTGCTTCAATCATGCAATCAAAAAAATTGAAATTTTAATGAAATTTTTTCCTGTTTTTAACATCCCCATTTTGGCAACTTTAAAATGTCGTGTTGCCAAAATCGGAAGGGACTTATAGGCATGTCAACGCGGACAGAAAGTTTTCGATAGATCAAAATTCCACGGTTCAAAGGTTTGAACATGGAACGTGATTTCAATCGAACCATGTGTCGTCTGATGTCCATTCACTAATGGCTAAATGCATATACATTCCAGATTGGGCTTCGAAGCAATTCTCTGCCGGCAGTTATTATCAGGATATCGAGCACGTCTTGTGGGAATGCGTCGAGTGGAACCTGATCTGCGTTGAGTGAAGCTCTCAGGGTTCGAGGAAAACAGCCAAAACCCGTTAGGGAGATGTTGGGGGATCATGATTTAGAATACATGAGCCTTATCCACCTGTTGTTAAAAAAGATTAAGATCAGAGTCCGAATTGTTTTATCCCTGCCACTGTTTTTCCTCCTTAGTGTTTCTTCTTCGTTGAACTCTTTTGTTTGTATGTTGTTTTTCTATTGCAGATCGATAATCTCGAAAATTAAAATACGTCAATAGTATCAATAACAATCCAGTACTTTAAGAAACCCAAATCCCTTTTTTACTATTGCATATTTATAATCTTTAAGTCTCGAGTCAATTAGACAAACTAGTTTTATTAGAGGCTATTGAAGCTGCTATACCAGCAATAAGGTGGACCACAAACACCACACACATGAAAAATTCGAAATCATTTTTCAGGCGTATAACTGAAATAAAGTTTTTACTCCAGAAGCTACTGTGAAAGTTTCAACCAGATCCGTCAAGTCAAAGCTCAACGAGCTTAAGTTTATATGGAAAAAATCGACTAAATACATGGAAAATGCATACTTTCCTTTTTACCTCTAGGTGCACTGTGGTCATTCAATCCCGCTTATTAGTGACACCACGCAGCAGGGACTTTGTCCAAGGGCTTGACGATCCTCCCGGCCATCTGCGAGTTGTGGCGCCTGCCTAGGATGTGGTGGGTTTGACAGTGGGCTCTGTTAAGTAGAGTTTGATGGAATCTAAGCATTTTGGCACACCTCGATACAAACGCACAACGTCATTTTGTTGATTTAGTTCTGCTGCGTCGCAGCATGCGTGAAAAATAAATGACAGTTGTGCGTTGCTTCCTATCGAGTAAGCTTGAGCAGCACTAAACGATTCCTTCAGAATGACTTAAACCTCTATAAAAGCTGCATGTATCGCAAGGTCCGTAAAGGACCGTGTGCGCCCAAAGCGCACAAGCCTGCTCCTGGTGTTAGGTGGGACACTTAACAGCCCTGACACGAGCCCTCCGACGAGGAGGAGGTTTGTGCAGGCGCATAAGCCGCCTAAAACAACTTACGAACGACATAGAAGATACACGACTCGATACAATCGGCAACAAGGCGACGAATGAGGATCACGATTGGAAGCTTGGAACATGGAACTGCAAATCGCTAGGCTTCACATGGTTGCGACAGGATAATCTACGATGAATTACATCCCCGCAACTTCGATGTCAGCGCTGGAAATCTGCTGGACAGGACAGAAAGTGTGGAAAAGCGGGCATCGAGGCTACCTTCACCAAGCTGTGGCACCAACAGCTGAACCGCTTCTAGTGCTGGAAGATGGCCACGATTGTGTGGCAGCCAATCAACGCAAGGATGTGCAAGCTGAGGATTAAAGGCCGTTTCTTCAACTATAGCAGCATCAACGTGCACTGCCACACGAAGGGAGATCCGACGACGAGAAAGAAGCGTTCTATGCGCAGCTGGAGCATACGATGGATGCCCACTGCGGGACGTCAAAATCGTCATCGGTACATGAACGCTCAGGTAGGAAGGAGGAATGTATAGACCGGTCATCGGACCGGATAGTCTGCATACCGAATCGAACGACAACGGCCAACGATGCATAAATGCAGCCTCCCGCGGAATGGTAGTCGAAACACTTTCTTCCCGCAAGAATATCCACAGGCCATGGAAATCACCTAATCAAGTAACGGAAACCAAATCGACCACGTTCTAATCGACGGTACTTCCGACATCACGAACGATGCACTACTGCAGTGCGAATATTGAATCCACCACTACCTCGTTGCAGATGTCTGCGCTCAAAACTCTCGACGGTGATCAACACGCGTCGGAGTCGTCCGTCGCGCTAAACATTGGGCGGCTGCAAGACGGTAGACTAGCCCAAGACTTCGCGCAGCAGCTGGGGCACTCCCAACGGAAGAGCAGCTAGGCAGCATCTCTTGAAGATGATGGAGAGATATTCGATCCGCCATTGGAAGCACGCAACCGCCGCACTGGCACGGTGGCCCGGATCAGAGAAACGACTGGTATGACGATAGTGAGCAGTTAGTTGAGGAGAAGAATGCAGCATGGGCGAGATTGCTGCAACATCGCACGAGGGCGAACGAGGCGATACAAAACGGGCGCGGAAAAAAAACTCGATTTTCCGGAGGAAAAGCGCCAGCAGGAAGATCGAGACCGTGAGAGACGAGGAACTGTCCGCGCTAATAACGCACGAAAGTTCGAGAAGTTGAACCGTTCACGTAAGGGCACGTGCCAGCCGATATGTGTGGACATAAAGGAACCTTCTTACGAACGAGCGTGAGGTGATCCACAGGTGGCGGCAGCACTACGAAGACACCTGAATGGCGATATGGCAGACAACGGTGGCGGTGTGGTAATGAACCTGGAGAACGCGCGAGGACATGCGACTTCCGGCCCGAATCTCCAGGAAATCCAGGAGGAGATCGGCCGCTGAAAACAACAAAGCCCTGGGTGACCAACACCAGGAGAGTGTTTAAACACGGTGGTGAGAAGCACTGGCTGAGCGCACTGGGTGATTACCAAGGTTTGGGAGGATGAGTTCTGCCGCAGGAGTGGATGGAAGGTGTCGTTGCCATCTACAAAAGGGCGATAAGCTGGAATGTAGCAACTACCGCGCAATCACATTGCTGAACGCCACAAGGTAATCTCCCAAATTTTATGCCGCACAACACCAGCAAGAGAGTTCGTGGGCAGTACCAGGATGGGGGTGAACGCTCTACACAGACCAGGTGTTCGTCATACGTCAGGTATTGCAGAAATGCCGCGAATACAACGTGCCCACACATCATCTATGTATCGACTTCAAAGCCGCTGATACTGATACGGTTGATCAAGGCGACGATGGATCGGTGATGTGCGTAGTTCGGTTTCAGGGCATTCTCGAGTCCCTTCGAAACGCGTAGAGTTGGCGGCAAGGTGATGGTCTTTCGTGTCTGCTATTCAACATCGCTTTGAAAGGAGTACGAAGGGCAGGGGTTGAACACGAGTGGTACCATTTTCACGAAGTCCGTCCAGTTATTTTGTTCCGCCGACGACATTGATATATGGCACGTAACTTTGAGAGGATGGAGGAAGCCACATGAAAAAGCGAAGCTAAACGGATTGGACTAGTCATCAACACGTCGAAGACGAAGTACATGATAGGAAGAGGCTCAAGAGAGGCTGGCACCCACCACGAGTTTCTATCGGTTGGACGAAATCAGGTGGTTGAAGAATTCTGTACTTGGGCTCACTGGTGACCGCCGATAACGATACCAGAAAGAAATTCGGAGACGCAAGTTGGAAATCGTACGTACTTTGGACTCCGCAAGACGCTCCGATCGAATAGAGTTCGCCGCCGTACCAAACGACTATCTACAAACGCTTATAAGATCGGTAGTTCTCTACGGACGAGACCTGGACGATGCTCGTGGAGGACTGGGAGTTTCGAAAGGAAAGTGTTGCGTACCATCTATGGTGGGGTGCAGATGGCGGACGGTACGTGGAGGAGGCGAATGAACCACGAGTTGCATCAGCTGTTGGGAGAACCATCCATCGTTCACACCGCGAAAATCGGAAGACTGCGGTGGGCCGGGCACGTAGCCAGAATGTCGGACAGTAATCCGGTGAAAATGGTTCTCGACAACGATCCGACGGGAACAAGAAGGCGAGGTGCACAGCGGGCAAGGTGGATCGATCAGGTGGAGACGACCAGGACCCTCCGCAGACTGCGTGGTGGCGAAGTGCAGCCATGGACCGAGCCGAATGGAGAAGTCTTTATGTGCAGCACAGGCCACTCCGGCTTAGTCTGAATAAATAAATAATCCACAACGCATATACAAATATTGCATGTGACGATATTTTTCCCTCGTATCTGTCACGATTTGGTATGTGGTAAGCATTCTAGCAATATGGACCTCTTATATCAGGGATAAACGGATTTTAAATTTGGTAATTATGGTAAGGAGATAACTAGGACACGTTCAGATTAACTTCCACTAGCCATATTTAATTTATTTTCTTTGCGTTGTGACATCAGAACTTTACACCCAATATTTTTTTTACGCGGTTGGTATTCTTTAATTTCCCGGTTAAACTGATTTTGCACAGCTTTGTAAATACTACCTGAATTTTCTTTGATTTTTTGTGATTTTTTTCATGGGGTTTACTCATAGTTTGTTACCAACCGTTTTTTGGAACACTGTTGTTATGTGTTGGAAAGGCCAGCTGATGGTCTGGAGAATATTTATTGTTATTTTTTTATTCAAATTGTATGTTTATATTTTTAATTTAAATGTCTAAGTGTATAATAATCGTCTGTTTCCACATTTTGTGTTGATTACGATGTTTATTTACGCTTAGTAGCTAAAGTGTCTTTATTTATTATTTATTCATTTTGTTATGTATTATCGTGATTTTCTTTATTTATTCAGATGCATTATTTATTTCTTTATTTATTTATTCATTTAATTACCTAATTATTCATTTATTTATTTATTTCACTATTTATTCAGAGGCATTATTTATTTATCAAACTATTTATTGAGATGCTTTATTTACATCTATATCAAAAATTTATTTACTAGAAATAAAAAAAAGGAAAACAAGTGTCCGGTTAGGATTGTTAAGTTAATGTAGCCGCAAACGGAATTAAATCCTAAATTAAATATTTCTTGATACCATTTAAAAATATTATTGTTTTGTTTAGTGTGTAAGTAATTCATCGATGTTGAAGAACTCATCGGTCATCATTTTTGAACATAAAGAATACTTGTAGAAGTTCGAGAATTTTAAGAAAGAAGATAAAAGGAGATGAGGATGGAAATCGCTCTTCTTTTACAAGGTTTGTCCGAGCAGTGAAGGAAAATACAGTCCAGTCTCGTCCGTAAAAAACCGAACTGGAATTGATTAGTTAAAATGGTTCTAATTAAAAGTGATTTCAACAGCTACAACGTCACAAACACTTTAAGTATTGGAAATTAAATAAGAGTACGGATCTTTCATGGCACCACAAGTTGATATAGGCACCATTTGATAAAGTTAGTACCAACCGAGCTAGGCCATCTTGAAGAACGTACGAAAAATTCGAGCGAGTGTGGTGGACTTTATCCGCGGTGAAAAGTGGTCGGAAGTGGCAATGTAATGCAATGTGACGTTTCGTAAAGTCTGAATTGCCAGAAGAAACTATGGTGTCAGCTCGCTCGAACCCCGACCAAGTGATAGTGCGCTTTGGTACCACTCTCCAGACCTGCGGACCAATGGCTGTTCGTTAGGGCTTACCGTCGAATACCCCCTCCCCTTTGTGTTTGTGGAAAATGGCATGAGCGACAAGCATGTGGCAGTGAGCAGAAAACCAGCGTAATCATCCAACAATCAGCAGCGTCAGCATCCATCGATCATCAGCAGCAGCAACGCCAACGAACCGGTGAGCTCACACAATGATCCCCTCTTTAGTCTTTAAATAAAACGTTAAAATAAATATAACTATTTCATTACAATTGTAGGCCCTCCGAATCACAGCTGTCGTTTAGTCTTAAGTCCATAAATCTTTTTCCGTTGTATCAATCCACTTTGTTATTGTCCGCCTTTCCACCATAAAACTTAATACAACCACAAAGGAATTATCTTCCACACCAAGAAAAAGTAAGTAAAACGACCCTGAGGACCAGGAGAAATAACAAAAGAAGGCTTGAGTGCCCACCCCGGAAGTTGCCGTGGCTCTAGACCAGCAGCTTGGGGCTTTGCTGGTCCTCGTCATCAACGCTAAAGGTCGTAATCAACTAAAACCTACCCGTGTAAAAAAAGAACCGGGTGTATTGCACTTGATTATTGGAGAAATTTGGGCCCAAATGAGTGTTATTATGAGCATTATGTAACCGTAAAACAGGTGTTATATTCGGCAACTGCAAAATAGTATACGTAGTTCGATACAAAATTCATTTTAGTCGTGACAATTATGCAAATCAGTACCAACGCGTAAAAATAGAGAAGTTGGAAACTAAACTATATGGGTCATTCCATACCAAGTGACCTTGTAATCGACTTACACCGATTTTTATCAAATTTTGTGATTTGTTTATCTACCGATTATATTAAAAATCAAATTTATTTGATGATTGGACAACCCCTCGGCAAATGCGAGCACCCCGTTTTGACGATTTGTAAAAATATATTTGAACGACTCATATCTCGGACAGTTTTAAAGCTACAAATAACTTCTTATTAATGCATTTTAAGAAAATTCTTCAAACTTTTGAGAAAAATATCGATTTCAGTAGAAGTGTTGCCATCTGTGTTTTTGCGTTTTAAGTATAAAATTGTATTTTCTGCAATGAGATTTTATTTGGAAAATAACACCAGCATCGTATTTAGAATTTTGTATGAGAAACACTCGAAACCCCAAGGTATTATGAGCCGTTCTCGAGTTATAGAGTTTTTAATATTATATAATTCATATGGAACTTATCAATCACATAAGATTTTGTTATGCATACCTAACCTTTACCCTTTTCTAGAGTGTTTTAAGAATTGCAAGAATTCAAAGATATTGTTTCTTTAAATGAAATTGTAAAACATGTAACTTTGAATATAAAATAAGTACTGCAAACGTAGTGTAGTCACTATGGAAGAAATAGCTTGTATTGTTGTAAAGCGTAATATTAAACTATTACTCACATAGGTACATAGTATTTCATCTAGGAAGATTTTTCAAAGTTTTATAAATCATTGATTAATTTCAAAAGCTTGGCTCATATGCTGTTGTTGCAGACCGAAATCTTTTTTATATGTTTATTCTTAAAATAACGAATTAAGTGAACCGAAAAGAAAGACATCCTTTTCAATCATTGAAACAAATATTTTCTCAAAAACAGCAAAAGAAAGACATACGAGAGGCAATTACGATAGAAGAAACGATATGATTATCTAAAACCTGATTAATTCACCTTGAGAATGCATTCTCGTGCATTTTGAAAATAGTATTTTGACCTTATGTTTCGAGCCCATAGTCAATCAAATTCAAACAGGAAACAATGGGACAGGATTTCCGCAAATACAACATGTTGTGAGAAATGGCTTAAGGCAAGTGCCTAAAAGTAAGTGAAACTTTTCTGCACACACACAAACATCACCTTAAATTGTCGAGCTGAGTCGATTGGTACAACACTATGGGTACCGGCTTATAAAAGTTTGTTTTGGACTAACATATAGCCTTTCAGTACGCTTAGTGTACGAGAATGGGAAAATAAAGCAGCTCATAGAAGTAGACTTTCACTATGTTATTGTGAAAAATAGTGTATGAAAAAGGCAAATCATTATGTAAATGATACATGTACGTACAGAAGAAGAGGGTAAGTGATTTGTGACTTTTGTGACAAGTGGGACGTAAGAGGTTGAAAATGGCAAAGAACGTAGGATGCTATTTTCAAACGAATTTTGTAATTATGCATAAGACAGAAGAAAAGCTTCAATGTGAATACTAGTCGACCAGAGGAGAATTATCCACGAAATTTTTATCTTACTACCACGGCAATTAAACCCACACTTCACAGCACGCAAATGTGATTTGACGACAGCCATGAGCTCTCAGTAACTCACCAAGGAATCGAAAATTGTCCACTGTGTATGTATATTACCAAAATATGAAAATAGTAGACCAAAAACAAACATCATAAAAATGGTCTTCTTTGAGATAATGATTTTATTTTCTGTATTTTGAAAATAAATGGATAATATTTGCTATTATTTTTTTTGTTGTATTTATTGCATTTTAACTCCTAGAGAATTCAGATTTTCCTATACCATGTGAGATATTGCGTTAAAGGTTGACCCTAAGAAGGATCCTTGCTGGAACGACGACCAAAATTAATCACTTAAATAAAGCTTAAAAAATGTTTATTCTGCCAGCACTGCCAAACTACGTGTACCAATCATTCAACTGAGCGTTATTTTTAAAATTTTTAATCTTCTAGGGCTGAAGAACAAATTGTAGTTATTCGGATTAAAAATTAAGCAAAATTCCGAAGAGAAATGATTTTGCCGTCTAACAACCACAGTTCGCCAGATAGTGCTGCCAGAAACATTGATTCTTTGCATATGATTTCAAAATCAATCTTCGAAGCGTTGTAATATTTCAGCAATGCTTATTCTTCAGCCAACTCTTGCGGCATCTTTCAGACTATATGGTAACGTAATGAGTCAGATGATTGAATTAACGATAACATATAGCCTCTAGAGCAAAAATCAAAAAAAAATCCATACTGATCTTCATATAAATTTCATATGCGCAGAAAGTGGGGAGCAAACCAATCGAGCTGTGTATGTGTATGTCAATACGAATGTGTGTATGGAAATTAGTAAAAATATTCAATGTTCACAGTGAAAAAGGACTTTTCATTTTAAAAATCCTGTATCTCAAGATCGCGATATGTACCTCAGGGTTTCAAGCTTTCCAATGAAAATGGCCAAAGAACACGTTGGTGAGGTCATTTTTAAATCAAAATATACTCAATAAGTAAAAATGCATTTTCGAGCAAAAACTAAAAATTGTTCATTTGCCACTGCACATCAAAAAATATTGTATTGATCGTGGGATCACTACGAAATTTTGGATTTTTGTATAACCCATCATAAACAATTGGTCAAAATTCTAATTCTAAGAAAGTCGATTGCACGTTTGCATTTTTTTCTCGGTCACTTCATATGGAATGACCCATATGGCAATAATTAGTCTTTCGGAAGAAGTTCACATTAAAGTTTTACGAAAAACGTACCAACACTGCATACATTTGAAGTTTTGGACTATAACATTCTATTCCATTTGGTATGATGCTGCTTATTTTTATCACATTCGACGAAGGAATGTTTATGATTTTTTTAGGTTTCGGCCTTATGTACCATTTAAGTCTTTCATGAAATATTCAAACACCATGGATAACCATACAGTTTCTAGGTATCTTTCATCCAACATAGAAAAATAAACGGTTATTATTTACAGAATATAAAATTCAATTGTTCAATTTTATTGAAAGCATGTACAATGGACATTGTCCATTTAATATGGAGGTTAATAATTCGGCTAACAGTTGCCGAATCTGTTTCAGTTCTGCTCACGTGAGAATTCTGCACGAAACTCCATGACTCGATATTAGCTAACGGACCATACCTGTAAAAAAACAGAGAAGAAATTCAGACATTATTTTCAAGTTTGATAATCGACTCGGATTTCTAACTAATTATTATGATTAGACACCTCATCACCGTAATCATAGACACAGGCCCACCTCTCCGGAGCGGACATTTCGTGACGACAGCCCCGAACGAAAAAAGCCACAATCCTATTATGGGTTTCCACTGCACCGCACGAGCATCGTTGCCGTCGAGAACAATCCACCTTTCGGTTTCATAACACTTCCATCAAACCGACGACGTCGACTCGCGCAACTCGTTTGCAGCCAACCCTATTTAGTTTCACGAATTACACCGGCCGCCGTTCGTGAAGAAGACAACGGAGACGAATCAATCCGAAACCTTCGTCCAATTCGTCGAAACAAATCAATTCCAGCAACAGCCCCCCGAGGAAAGCTGCTCCGATCCGACGCCCGATCCCTCGCGCCCGTAGCCAAAGCAGAGATCCGCAATCGAGCCTCGTCATGTACTACCTACCTACCTACCACAAACCACGATTGATAGGGATTGCCTTTCACTCGTAACTCGCGTCACTGCTGGTCAGTGCGAGCGACGTGACGCGAGCTGTGATCCGACAACCAGCAACCGTCGAGGTAGAAGCGGTGAAGCAACCGTGCGCGAGCGCGCAGTAAAGGCAAACCTACGACAGGATGCACGCTGAGGTGGTGCTGCTCTCGCGGCGTGCATCGTTCGTGGTTACAGGTAAACCCGGCAACAACGCTACTCGGACGGTGTATCATTCCTGCGGCTGCGGCTGCTGCAGCGATGCGGTGTTATTTGTATTATAATTTAGAGAAATTGCACACTCACATATTTTCGAGATAAATACCACCATTGTAGGTATGGTGTTTGGCGCGATTGATACTTTCCGGTGGAAGGATGTGGTAGAAGAGATAAACGGTGATAACAAGATGATTATATTTTGCCGGTAAAGAAATTAGACCGGTAGATTTCATTGAATCGTACACCGTTTCTATAGCATTTAAGTCGACACAAACTAATCTATGAACACAGCTAATTCCGGTTTTATTGAAGATCGAGATAATATATGATGGGTGTCGACGGTTCTAACAACTATTCCGCAGCCAAAGATGTCTTCTAGTCCAAACCATCCAGACAAGTGTACAATTTCTGTTACGGTTCTGATAGCATCATCGATGGATTCGAGATGCAGTGGATAGGCCAAACCGAATTACAAACAGCTGACATCGGTGTAAACCTATAGCTTCTGGGTCCAACAAGTGACAACACATATTTCACGTCATATTCTAATTTTAGTCCGTTGACTAATCTGATTGGATGTCCAGATATCACTCCTTCGGAAGTTCCATGAGAAACTCTTGCGGAAGCTCCATGATGAACTCCTTTGGAAGTTCCACGAGGAACTCCTTCGGAAGCTCCGCGAGGAATTCCTTCGGAAGTGCCGTGAGGAACTCTTATGGAAGTTCCGTGAGGAACTCTTTTGGAAGCTCCGTGAGGAACTCTTTTGGAAGTTCCGTGAGGAACTCATTTGGAAATTCCTTGAGGAACTCCTTCGGAAGTTCCATGAGGAAGTCCTTCGGGTGCTTCATAAGGAAGTCCTTCGGAAGGTCTGCGAGGAATTCCTTCGGAAGGTCTGCGAGGAATTCCTTCGGAAGCTCCGTGAGGAAATCCTTCGGAAGCTCAGTGGGAAAATCCTTCGGAAATTCAATGAAGACCTTTTTCGGAAGTTCCGTGAGAAACTCTTTCGGAAGTTCCGCGATGAAGTCCTTCGGAAGCTACGTGAGGAAGTCCTTCGGGAGCCCCGTGAGTAAATCCTTCGGAAGCTTTGTGAGGAAATCCTTCGGAGGCCCCGTGATTTCCGTGAGAAACATCTTCGGAATTCCGTGAAGAACTCTTGAGGAACTCCATCGGAAGTCCCGTGAGAAAGTCCTTCGGAAGTTCTGTGGGGAAGTCCTTCGGAAGTTATGTGAGGAACTCCTTCGAAAGTTCTGTGAGGAAGTCCTTCGGAAGTTCAGTGAGGAACTCTTTCTGAAGTTCCGTGAGGAACTCCTTCAGAAGTTTCGTGAGGAACCGCTTCGGATGTTTCGTTAGGAACTTCTTCGGAAGTTTCGTAAGGAACTCTTCCGGATGTTTTGTCAGATATTGCTTCGGAAGCTCCGTCAGGAATTCCTTCGAAGGTTCCATCAGGAACTCCTTCGGAGGTTCCATCAGGAACTCCTTCGGAAGTTCCGTCTGAAACTCCCTCGGAAGTTCCGTCTGGAACTCCTTCGGAAGTTCCGTCTGGAACTCCTTCGGAAGTTCCGTCTGGAACACCTTCGGAAGTTCCGTCTGGAACACTTTCGGAAGTTCCGTCTGGAACACCTTCGGAAGTTCCGTCTGGAACTCCTTCGGAAGTTCCGTCTGGAACTCCTTCGGAAGTTCCGTCTGAAACTTCAGTTCCGTCTGAAATCCTTCGAAGTCCGCTCGAAACTCCTTGGAAGTTCCTCGAAACTCCTTGGAAGTTCCTAAAACTCCTTCGGAAGTTCCGTCTGGAACTCTTCGGAAGTTCCGTCAGAACTCCGTCGGAAGTTCCGTCTGGAACTCCTTCGGAAGTTCTGTCTGAACTCTGGAAGTTCTGTCTGAACTCCTTCGGAATCCGTCTGGAACTCCTTCGGAAGTTCCGTCTGGAACTCCTTCGAAGTTCCGTCTGAACCCTTCGGAAGTTCTCTGAACTCCTCTGAAGTTCCATCTGAACCTTCGAAGTTCCATCTGAACTCCTTCGGAAGTTCCATCTGGAACTCCTCGAGTTCCATCTGGAACTCCTTCGGAGTTCCATCTGTTCGGAAGTTCCGTCTGGAACTCTTCGGAAGCTCCGTCTGAACTCTTCTCGAAGTCTCTGAACTCCTTCGAACTGTTCGAACTCTTCGAAGGTCCGTCTGGAACTCCTTCGAAAGCTGTCTGGAACTCCTTCGGAAGTTCGTCTGTAACTCCTTCGGAAGTTCCGTCAGAACTCCTTCAAGTTCCGTAGGAACTCTTCGGAAGTTCCGTCAAACCTTCGAGTTCTGTCTGGAACTCCTTCGGAAGCTCTGTCTGGAACTCCTTCGGAAGTTCCGTCTGGAACTCCTTCGGAAGCTCTGTCTGGAACTCCTTCGGAAGTTCCGTCTGGAACTCCTTAGGAAGTTCCGTCTGAACTTCGAAGTTCCCTGGAACCTTCGAAGTTCGTCTGAACCTTCGAAGTTCCGTCTGGAACTCCTTCGGAAGTTCCGACTGGAACTCCTTCGGAAATTCCATCAGGAACTCCTTGGGAAGTTCCGTCAGGATCTCCTTCGCAAGATACGTCAGGATCTCGTTCGTAAGTTCCGACAGGAACTCTTTCGGAAGTTCCGTCAGGATATCCTTCAGAAGTTCTGTCAGGATCTGCTTTGGAGGCACCGCAAGAACTCCTTCGAAAGTTCCGCAAGAACTTCTTCGGATGTTTTGTCAGGAAGTTCCGTCAGAAACTCTTTCGGAACATCCGTTAAGTACTCTTTCGTTAATTCCGTCTGAGACTTTTCGAAGTTCGTCAGAACTCCTTCGGAAGTTCCGTCAGGAACTCCTTCGGAAGTCCCGTCAGGAACTCCTTCGAAGTTCGTCAGGAACTCTTCGGAAGTTCTGTCAGGAACTGCTTCGGAAGTTCCTGCGAACTCCTTCGGAAGTTCCGTTGAACTCCTTCGGAAGTTCCGGAACTCCTTCGGAAGTTCCGTCAGGAACTCCTTGGAAGTGCTGTCAGGAACTCCTTCGGAAGTTCCATCTGAACCCTTCGAAGTTCCATCTGGAACTCCTTCGGAAGTTCGTCAGGAGCTCCTTCGGAAGTTCCGTCAGGAACTCCTTCGGAGTTCCGTCGGAATCCTTCAGAAGTTCCGTCAGAACTTCAGTTGTGGAACTCCTTCGAAGTTCCGTCAGAATTCGAAGTTCGTCAGAACTCCTTCGGAAGTTCCGTCAGGAACTCTTCGGAAGTTCCGTCAGGAACTCCTTCGAAGTTCGTCGAACCTTCGAAGTTCCGTCAGGAACTCCTTCGGAAGTTCCGTCAGGAACTCCTTCGGAAGTTCTCGTCAGAACTCCTTCGAAGTTCGTCAGAACCTTCGAAGTTCCGTCAGGAACTCTTCGGAAGTTCCGTCAGAACTCCCGTCAGGAACTCCTTCGAAGTTCGTCAGAACCTTCGAAGTTCCGTCAGGAACTCTGGAAGTTCCGCAGAACCTTCGGAAGTTCCGTCAGGAACTCCTTCGAAGTTCCGTCAGGAACTCCTTCGAAGTTCCGTCAGGAACCTTCGAGTTCCGTCAGAATCCTTCGAGTTCGTCAGGTTCGATCGTCAGGAACTCCTTCGAAGTTCCGTCAGGAACCTTCGAAGTTCCAGGAACTCCTTCGAAGTTCCGTCAGAACTCCTTCGGAAGTTGCTCAGAACTCCTTCGGAAGTTCGTCAGGAACCTTCGGAAGTTCCGTCAGGAACTCCTTCGGAAGTTCCGTCAGGAACCTTCAAGTTCCGTCAGGAAGTTCCTCAGAACCTTCGAAGTTCCGTCGAACTCCTTGAAGTTCCGCGAACCTTCGAAGTTCCGTCAGGAACTCCTTTGAAGTTCGCTCAGAACTCCTTCGAAGTTCTCAGGAATCCTTCGGAAGTTCCGTCAGGAACTCTCGGAAGTTCCGTCAGGAACCTTCGAAGTTCCGTCAGGAACTCCTTCGAAGTTCGTCAGAACTCCTTCGACGTCATCAGAATGTCCGTCAGAACTCCTTCGGACGTTCCGTCAGAACCTTCGGACGTTCCGTCAGGAACCCTTCGACGTTCCGTCAGAACCTTCGAGCCGTCAGGAACTCCTTCGGAGTTCCGTCATCAGGAACTCCTTCGGACGTTCCGTCAGAACTCCTTCGGAAGTTCCGTCAGAACCCATTGAACGTCAAGAACTCTCGGAAGCGGTTAGAAATTCCTTCGGAAGTTCGGTCAGGAAATCCTTCGCAAGTTCCATTAGGAACTCCTTCGGAAGTTTCGTTAGGAACTCCTTCTGAAGTTCCATTAGGAACTGCTTCGGAAGTTTCGTCAGGAACTGCTTCGGAAGTTCCGTTCGGAACTCCTTTGGAAGTACCGTCAGGAACTCCTTCGGATGTTCCGTCAGGAACTCCTTTGAAAGTTCCGTCAGGAACTCTTTTGAAAGTTCCGTCAGGAACTCCTTCGGAAGTAACTCCTTCGGAAGTTCCGTTAGAAACTCGTCGGAACTCCTTCGAAGTTCGCCAGGAACTCCTTGAAGTTCCGTCAGAACTTGAAGTTCCGTCAGAACTCTTCGGAAGTTCCGTCAGGAACTCCTTCGAAGTTCCGCAGGAACTCCTTCGGAAGTTCCGTCAGGAACTCCTTCGAAGTTCCGTCAGAACTCCTTCGGAAGTTCCGTCAGAACTCCTTCGAAGTTCGTCAGAACTCTTCGAAGTTCCGCGAACCCTTCGGAAGTTCCGTCAGGAACCTTCGAAGTTCCGTCAGGAACTCCTTCGGAAGTTCCGTCAGAAACTCCTTCGAAGTTCCGGAAGTTCTTCGAGTTCCGTCAGGAACCTTCGTAGTTCCGTCAGAACTCCTTCGGAAGTTCCGTCAGAACTTCGGACGTTCCGTCAGGAACTCCTTCGGAAGTTCCGTCAGGAACTCCTTCGAAGTTCCGTCAGAACTCTTCGGAAGTTCCGTCAGGTCCTTCGAAGTTCCGTCAGAACTCTTCGGAAGTTCCGTCAGAACTCCTTCGGAAGTTCGGTCAGAAATTCCTTCGAAGTTCCGTCAGGAACTCCTTCGAAGTTCCGCCAGAACTCCTTCGAAATCCGTCAGGAACTCTTTCGGAAGTTACGTCAGGAACCTTCGACTTCGAAGCTTCCAGAGTTCTTCGAGTTCTTGGCACTCGTCGGAAGTTCCGTCAGGAACCTTCGAATTCCGTCGTCCTTCCGAAGTTCTCAGTCAGAAGTTGCAAGGAACTCCTTCGGAAGTTCCGTTAGGAACACCTTCGGAAGTTCCATCAGGAACTCCTTCGGAAGCTTTGTTAGGAACTCCTTTGGAAGTTCCATCGGGAACTGCTTCGGAAGTGCCGTCAGTCAGAAGTTACGCAAGGAACTCCTTCGATAGTTTCGTCAGAAACTCCTTCAGAAGTTCCGCCAGAAACTCCTTCGGAAATTCCACCAGGAGCGCTTTACACAAATTACACAAAATACCCAAAGTATTTTAATGAGCGTTTTCTTCTTTTTCTATGGCTCTACATTCCAACGGAACTTGGCCTGCTTTTCAACTTAGTATTCTATAAGCATTCTCAGTTATTAATTGAAAGCTTTAGCATGCCCGCCATTGCAAGCCCAATTTAATTTCAAAATTTCTCGAGCAAAATATAAAAATATCCACTTGAAGCTGGTACTCTAACAATTGTACGATTTCAGTCTTTAGCTAAATTACAGTCTAGGAAACTACCAAATGCTTGGCTTGGTATGTTGCGGTCTTCGTTATTATACTGCTGGATATCTTGGATTTTTTTTTCGATAATTCTTCTACCAGCGATTCTTAACTCAACCTTTTTCTTGAGTGGTACCCTTTCAGACCTTTGCACAGCTTGTTTTTTTTTAAATTTCAATTTCTCTCGTGCAAAAGTGGGTAATCGCTTTTTCTTTGGCTTGTATCAAACCAAACCATTCAATTCGATTGAATTTTAAAAAAAAAAATGTCTGGAATCCGAAGAACGGGTAAGAAAATAAAAATCCAGATGTTTGATGTTTTCAAAAAACGAACAGTGGGTAATGTCTGTGACATAACCGCGAAGTGGACGTAGGACTTGACTTGACCTTGACTTTGAAGATGTATATATATCCAATTCTCACGTCACCTAATTTGCATAAAAATCGCGATAACAGCCCAAACATTACTTTAACAATTTTCATGAGCAAATAGGAAAAATATCTCAAAAGAAAAGCTCTCAATCGATTTTCATCTAATGGAATTTTTTTTATTTACATATGTCACAGTTCTTGTTATGTAACGGTTATGAAAATCTTGAAAATGTGCTATTCGCGTATAACATTTTATCTCTAGAGTATTTTAGAGAGTAATGGCTCTCAGAAGAACCGTATGCTTTGAAAATAAACATTTTCTATGTCCATCTGTTGCGTCATGTTGTAGTGAGTAAAACTAATGTGGTGCCTGGGTGGAGCGCGAAACCAAAGCTGTCTTCATGCAGTGTAGGTATGTGCCGACGTGTTGTTTCTCCAGATGGAATCAGCGGGATACGAACTGCCGACCGATGAACCGGTGACCAATTGCGAGCATTATCATTATCTTTCTTGAAATTAACTTTTCATGGACAACTGGTGACGAAAGAGTTTTGTTTGAAACCAAAACACACACGGTTTCTTCAAAGCATCCTCTTTCTCTTGCTTTTCTTCAGCTTGTCTCGGATCGATACTGATACCGGCCGGCTCGGCTCGACTCTGCTGCTGTTGCCATATCTGCTCGGCATTGTGTGTCGGGTCTGTGGGTGGACTGCTTCTGGAACTTCTTCTACTGTATGATGGCTATGCTTCGGCTGATGTTGGCCTCGACTCTGCCGGGCCGAAAAAGTGGATAGTATGGACGATGCTACCTTGCTAGAAAGTGTGAATGCTGTCGAATCGATATTACTGTACTTGGTTGTCCCGGTCAGAATGAAAGGAAAAATCACGTTGCGCTATGGCTTCTCGTCAGACCCAGCAGCAGCTCATTCGCAGCTTCGACTGAAGGGCCTCCGAGTGCATCGATATCGACTGAATAAGGAAATTATTTAACTCTTATAGCCTTGAAAAGACTGTTTGTTTCGGCTGGTCCAGCTAATAAGAAGGACTGAATGCTCTGTAGATGATGATGATGGTTTGTTTTGGGATATTAACTCAGGCGGTCATTCATCCCTAAAATGCTCTGTAAGCGAATGCACTTTCTTTATACTTAATATTGAATCGTCGCTTGATTGGTCGGCCAATCAGTGAGCGTCTTGTATCCCGTTCCTTTGTCAGCCAAAGCGTCATCATCGACGCGTTCGTGATGGGCTTCTTCTTTCTCTTGTTGTCGCTGCTGGCGTCTATTTCCTAACGGACTTTTCGCAGGTAAGCAGCCAGGCAACGAGCTAGGAATTGCTGTTCATGGGAAGTGCGGAAGATTTAGGATTGGTAGTTTGGGAGAACATTCAGTCACGTTCGCTTTGTGCGCGAACAGTATCAAACAATGTTTTTCTATAACGATTGATAGCTTTTCATTTTGAGATTTCTTTTTAAATTGCTCACGAAACGTTACATAATAATGTTTGGGCTGATCACCGGTTCATTTATCTAAATTAGATTATGTGAGAAATTTGGACATATTAAAGTGTCTTTAAAGGCATGGTCAAGTCTAGCTGTCCACTTTGCGGTCACAGTTCTTGTTATGTCACGGTTATAAAAATCTTGAAAATCTGCTATTCGCGTATAACATTTTATCTCTAGAATATTGATTTGACACCCAAGTACATTTTCTAACGCAGAGGGTATTTAAAACCTTGATATTATATATCAGTGGCTCTCAGAAGAACCGTTCGCTTCAAAGAAATACATTTCTATCACCACCTGTTGCGTCATGTTGCAGCGGACTATAAGGCTGATGCTGTGCTCCTGGGTGAGCGCAAAACCAAAGTTGTATTCATGCAGCGTATCACTTGACGTGTGCTGTTTCTTCAATGGAACCAGCGGGATGCGAATTGCCTTAGCAGCATGCGACGAAACAGTGACGAATGCCACCCAATTGCGAAAATTATTATTCTCTCTTGGCCCTGATAAGGGCCGAAAATTAACTCCTTTCGGGAACTGGTTGACGAGGTTTTACTCGAAACCAAACACACACACGAGATTTCTTCAAGAACATTTCAGTTCTTTCTCTTGATTTTCTTCAACTTGTTTCGGCTCGATACCAATGCCGGCCGGTCTCGGCTCAACACTGATGCCGGTCGGCCTCAGCTCTTCATTGATGCGGCTAGTTTTCGGCTCGACTCTGCTGCTGCTGCCGGTATCTCCTCGGCATTGCTGCGGTGTCGGTCTGTAGAATGGGCTGCTTCTGGAACATTTTCTGCGGCTGTACTGGCTTGCTTTGGCTGATGGTGGCCTCGGCCTGCAGGGCCGAAAAGCGGATGTTGCGGACGATGTGTTTTGCGAAAAGTTGCGAGTGCTGTCGAATCGATGCTGCTGTGGTTTGCTTGTCCCGGTTAGAATGAAAGAAAAATCCGCTGGAAGTTCTGAAGAATGAGAAGGAAAAATTGCGTCACCCTCTTATGGCTTTTTTTGGTGCGCAGTTGCAGCTATCCGCTAGCGTCTGCACCATCAGAATCAAGCGAACAAATGACGCGATGAACAAGTAACCCATATTTATAGATTTTAGTGCAGTCAATGTTCTGCTTCGAAAACAGTTTTAGGCCTATTGAAACAAGTTTTCGGGTCATATCAAGTATGAATATGAAAGGCATACTTAAGATCTTCGATTAAGGGTTTTCGAGATCCGTTCACTGGGACAAACGTCTATTATCATTCAAAATCTTTCAACACAGCGTAACGCGGTTGTTTTGGAATTATTGAAATGACACCCGGTATAGTGAAGAGAGACGTAAGTCCTACGTCAAAAATATAATAATTTCTGAAACTTTTTTTTCTTCTGATTAAGACTAAAAAATTGACTCGACTTTTCTGGGCATGAGAGTTTCATCGTAATAGAAATGCAAAAATAATAACTTGGTCTTATAATATTGCAGTTAATAATAAAATGCCAAAGGAGAAGAAAATGAACTTTTAAAGTTCAGAAACGGTTTTTATATTTCAAAGTTTTAGAAAACAGTTTGTTTGGTATCAGTACGCCTGAGCTCAATCTCAGTCGGTGCCATTGGTATTTTTGAAGGCGAAAATGTTAGATCATGACTACTTTTGATAAGCAATAACAATGGTTCACAATCATATACTGTTCGGAGACGAGCCAACCTAGGGCTGAAAGTCTCCTTAATAAAGACACAAAATAAAATAATCATATACTGCAGGATGTAGCTACTTTTACCCCGGGGATTAAAACTATGGTGCCGTTCATTAATTGCGTAAAAGATTTGTCTGGTTTTTAATCCCCTTCCTCATTATTTTATTTGTATAAAGCGTGAGAAAATGATACGTCCCCTTCCCTGGCCTTCAATCAGTGTACGGCCTCTATGAACTCTTGA
This sequence comes from Armigeres subalbatus, assembly GCF_024139115.2. Taxonomy (NCBI): domain Eukaryota; kingdom Metazoa; phylum Arthropoda; class Insecta; order Diptera; family Culicidae; genus Armigeres; species Armigeres subalbatus. Next base: position 105,853,746 of record NC_085139.1, on the reverse strand, counting down.
CAACTATTTTCTGAGCATCATCCATACACACTTAATTTTTTATCGGGATCACAGCAATTTAGTAAACTTTTGCCGAGATTCGCACAGCTGTGCCCCAGCAAACATGCTTTTGTTTAGATTAATGCCAAAGTTGCTGAAAATCAGCTAACAAACGTCATTTTTATCGGGATCAACTTTTTACTTTGCTGGCGCACGGTTGTGCGGATTTTTGCCATAAAAATGAGTGAGTAAAACCAATAGAATGCAACAATAACAACAATGACGGGCCACTGATATTGCGAAACAAAACGATAGAAGCAAAAATGCCCAACTAATATTCGTAACAAAAGAAATAACAACAACAAAATCGTGTCAAATCTTATCAATCACCCAACCGGTTCGCGAAAAATTACCATAACTCACGCACAAATTGTCACGATGAGAAACCAGTTGAACCGATATGGGAACCGCGCAATATGGATGAGATGTATTAGGCTGAAAAAGCGAAAGTGAAAACCTCCGCCGACAGCCAGCCGTCGTGACGCGACAGACGACAAAACCACGCGGCGAAACTCGAGCGAACCACTGAGTTCGGTCTCCTTCAGGTTCCTTTCGTCCCCTTACCCGCAGCAGCAGCAGGGGTCCCCACACGTGTGGTTGTTGGTTCACCCAGTCAAACCGACACACAGCAGCAGCAACAGTTTTGACTCTCTGCAAGCAAACATGATGCTGCTGGTGGCTGGTCCCTGGCCGGTTGGCTGACTGACTGGGGCTACGCGAAAGTAGAAATCATCCTCCGGTTTCCAGCCTCAACTACGTGGCACCTGCGCGGGCTCGCGGCTCTCGGATCGTTTCGAATAAATTGGACGGCGTGAAAACCAGACCTTTTCCAGAAACGGGACCGGATCGCAACCACGCTCGTCTCTCGAATGTGATCACGGAGGGAATAAGGGCGCAATAAAGTTGGAATTTTCCTTCATCGCTTCGGAATTGTGAAATAAAATGAATTCAAAA